>NC_056533.1:40658814-40718814 GCF_910596095.1 Thunnus maccoyii | reverse complement strand
TCGTGAACATTTAACTCTGACTAGTGAACAGTAGTGAACATTAACCCTGACTAGTGAACAGTCGTAAACATTTAACTCTGACTAGTGAACAGTAGTGAACATTAACTCGGACTAGTGAACAGTAGTGAACATTAACTCTGACTAGTGAACAGTAGTGAACATTAACTCTGACTCATCATCGTTACGCTGAGATGTTGAACTCGTTAGCAAACAGTTGTTTATTTCCACATCCAGCAGTTACGGAGCAACATTATCGTTCATGTGGAGTCGTGTTTCTGCTCTCTATCAGCTCCTGAGGGAAATATCTGGCTCTTCAGCTGCTAAATGCTCCACTATGTTCACCAGCTAGTCTACAGCTAACTGTGAGCAGGTAGTGTTCAGCTACGATGTTAAGAGACGCTGAGAGTGAACCAGAACAGTAAAGTTGCAGCCGGACAGATAAACAATGAGCTGAAACTCACTATAAAGCTCCGTAAAGCCGAGAGGAGCTGCAGAGTCTCTGTAGCTTCATCACCAACACATCACACACTGACAGACCGGACTGTGGAGGGATTTGTTTTGTACCAGATAAAGTAGAAAGTTCATGTCCATCAGAAGTAATCAGATCCTTCACTGCAGTAAAGGAGGAAGAGGAGGAGGAAGAGGAGTTACATTATTTTTCTATGTTTGGACTCTGATGCTTTTTTTTACTGAGATTTTACTAACCCTAAACCATAAAGCTTTGCAGTAAAGTACTTTACTTGAGTATTTCCATTTGATGCTACTTCATACCTTCACTGCACCTCATTAAACAGATGATGTCGAGATCTGTCTTCACTTTGACATCAAAGGATCATTTTCAGCTGATAAATGTCAAAAAATCTGAATGAAACAACAAATCATGAGTGAATATATAATAAATATAACACTGAGTTGTATTTATTATGAACAGTATACTGGGTGGCAGACACACACATGCATAAAATATATATTTCCATAATCAGTACTTCTACTTTTAAACGTTTACTTCAGTAATACTTTAACGCTGTAGTATTTCTACTGTAATACTTCTTCCACCTCTGAAGCTTTGTGATATATTGTATGACTGTTATAACCTCAGAACAGAACCAGACTGTATAATATCATGTGACTGACTGTGGTTCATGGTGATTATATCACAGGTAGGGGGCGTTGTTCCCTCTTCACTGTGATATAATCACCATGAACCACAACCAGGACCCACATACTGCTTTTATAAAACACGTACCAAATATTACAATATAGAAATTATAGACACAATCCAATAAAAAAACAGTTTTATTAAGTAACAATTATACATACTGAAGCATGCCACTGATGGCTCCACCTTGTGGCCATTAATAAAACACCACCTTATCTCTAACATGTGGTTCACTGGGTGACATGAATCACCAACACGGCTGTGAAATGTGATGTTCACACACACTCTCTTCAGGAAACGCACATTCTGCTGTCTTTGTACTTTAGTGGAATATAAACATAATTTGAGGCAGATGTTTCTCTGCAGCTGTTTGCACAGATTAACATCTGGCTGAAACCTTTTTTGAACTTTAAAGTGTAGAAACAACCGAAGCAGTTTGCAGTTCTGAGTGTTAATCTGCTGCTGCGTTCATGTCACAGTTACTGTAATTATGAGTTTCTGACTTGTAAACAGATGGTCTCTCTTGTATCCAGATTGTATTAATATGTGTCTCCAGTGTCCACATCCGATCGCTCTGTCCAGCTGCCCAACAACTGAACATTAACATCCACGTTTGCACGAGTCCAAGAAAACACGAAACAAACATGCAAATAAAAGATGGCGGCCACCCGTGAGGCTGTGCTGTCGGATGGATGTTTGTTTGCTTTTCAAAGACACTTGGTCTCATCTTGACTCCGTCCAGTGTCTTGAATATCCAAAGCTTTATTGCTGCTTTCTTGCTAGTAGCTTAGCTTGCTAACTGGCTAATGGCTGCTACCTCTTTGGTTTGGAACAGTAACTGATGTATTTCTGCCCACGTAGTTGTTGTATGTGGACTGACAACACAGTTGCATTTAGACTTGTGTTCACTGTGGTCACAAGCGTCCCTGACCACCTCCGGAGACAGTTTGGCCAACTGGATCACAATCTGTCCTCGATGCGTCTTGGATGCCTTGACGGCTGTACTTTCATGTGGCCGAACACCATCCAACTGCAATCTGATCAGTTTAATGCAAAGTGTAAAAGTTCACTCTGACATGACATGGACGCTCCATGTCAGCCAGTCTGTCGTTTAATGTTATTACGGATATGATGTCATTTTGTCGGTGCTCAGTGTTTTAAACTCTCATTGGACGGCCTTCCTAAGTCATTGACACTCGCATGTCCTTCACATTAGAATCTGACGACACAGCGTGAATGACAGACCTGTGACATCATCAGCAGTAATTAGTAATTAGCCGTTGTGTCAGTTGAAGAATCTGCCATCAGGCCTTCACTCTTAAATCTGCAGTTTCACATTTATTGATTGTTCAGAGAGAATTTCTTCATTCATTGTTTGTGTATGTTTGATACTTGTTGCTGTGCTTTAAAGTAAATTATGCATACAGATGGAGAGGAGGAGGAGGAGAGAGGAGCTCAGTGCATCATGGGAAGTCCCCCAGCAGTCTAGGCCTATAGCAGCATAACTAAGGGCTGATCCAAGGCGAGCCTGGTCGGCCCTAACTATAAGCTTTATCAAAAAGGAAAGTTTTAAGCCTACTCTTAAACATAGGGAGGGTGTCTGCACCCCGGACTGAATCTGGAAGATGGTTCCATAGAAGAGGAGCCTGATAGCTGAAGGCTCTGCCTCCCATTCTACTTTTAAACACTGTAGGAACCACCAGTAAGCTGCATACTGGGAGCACAGTGTTCTAGTGGGATAATACGGTATTATGAGCTCTTCAAGATATGATGGTGTCTGACCATTAAGGGCTTTGTAAGTTAGGAGAAGGATTTTAAATTCTATTCTAGATTTTACAGGAAGCCAATGCAGCGAAGCTAAAATGGGAGAAATGTGGTCTCTTTTTCTAGTTTTAGTCAGAACACGTGCAGCTGCGTTCTGGACCAGCTGGAGAGTCTTTAGAGACTTGTTAGAGCAGCCTGATAATAAGGAATTGCAATAATCCAGCCTAGAAGTAACAAATGCGTGAACTAGTTTTTCTGCATCTTTTAGGGACAGGATGTGCCTGATTTTTGTGATATTACGTAAGTGAAAAAAGGCAGTCCTTGAGATTTGATTTATGTGGGAGTTAAAGGACATATCCTGATCAAAGATAACTCCCAGATTCCTTACGGTGGTGCTGGAGGCCAGGGTAATGCCATCCAGAGTAGCTTTATCATTAGATAATGTGTTTCTAAGGTGTTTAGGGCCAAATGCTGATGTTCATGATGTTTGCTTTAATTTGCGGGTTTGGGAGTTAAACCATGGAGCTAACCTCTTATGTTTTATTATCTTCTTTTTTAAGGGGGCGATGGAGTCGAGTGTTATTCGTAATGAGCCTGCAGCACTATCAACAAGATTATCAGTTTGGGAGGGACTAAAGTTAACATAAGAGTCCTCTGTAGTATTGAGACATGGCAGTGAATTCAGTACTGATGGAACTGCTTCCTTAAATTTATCTACAACACTATCAGAGAGACATCTAGTGAGGACATTTTTGTCTAATGGTGTGTAATCCAGTAACAGGAATTCAAAAGTTATTAAGTAATGATCTGATAAAATAGGATTTTGTGGAAAAACTATTAAATGTTCAATTTCAATGCCATAAGTCAGAACAAGGTGGAGGGTGTGGTTCAGACAGTGAGTGGGATTATTTACACACTGAGAGAAGCCAGTTGAGTCTAATAATGAGATAAATGCAGTGCTGAGACTGTCACTATCAACGTCCACATGAATATTAAATCACCTACTATAATTACTTTATCTGTACTAATGACTAAATACGACAAAAACTCTGAGAATTCAGATAAGAGTTCAGAGTACGGACCAGGAGGACGGTTCACTATAACACATAGAACTGGCTGTAAAGTTTTCCAGGTTGGCTGAGAGACTAAGAACAAGACTTTCTAATGAGTTATAATGAAGTTCAGGTCTAGAGTTGATAATGAGGCTGCGACTCCTCCTCCTCGGCCAGTGTCTGGAGGAATGTGAGTATTAATATGACTGGGAGGACTGGATTCATTTAGACTGACATGTTCTTCATGACACAGCCAGGTTTCAGTAAGACAATAAATCAATATGATGATCTGAGATTAAATCGTTTACTAATACGGCTTCAGATGACAGAGATCTAATGTTCAAGAGTCCACATTTAATTCTCTTAATTTGTTGAACTGTTGCAGTAGTGGTTTTAATTTTCACTAGATTTTTATGAATGACTCTTCTTCTGTTTATTTTAGATTCAATAGATTTAAGTGGTCGGGGGACAGACGCAGTCTCTATGTGGTTTTGGGGACAGACGTGGTCTCTATGTGGTTTTGGGGACAGACGTGGTCTCTATGTGGTTTTGGGGACAGACGTGGTCTCTATGTGGTTTTGGGGACAGACACGGTCTCTATGTGGTTTTGGGGACTGACACGGTCTCTATGTGGTTTTGGGGACAGACGTGGTCTCTATGTGGTTTTGGGGACAGACGTGGTCTCTATGTGGTTTTGGGTGGGTAACTGCTCTAATGGAAGAGAAGTGTGTAGGACTGCAGCTCTGCCTCCTGGTCTCAGTTCTGGGTCGTCATGGTTTTGGTCTACTATCCCAGAGCGGAACGTCTGCCGTCTCTCCTCATCTTCAGATATATTATGTTCCTTTAGCTGAGGAACAGAAAGAAACCATGTTTTAAAACTTCATCACAGACTGAAGATGAAACAGTAGAAAATCCTGCAGCTGAGTGTCGTTCAGCAGACAAACAACCAGTCGCTGATAACGGAGAGAAGATCGTCTCCAGAAATGAATTTCAGTCGTTCCTGATGTAAACGTCCGTCCTCTGGAAGGCTGCAAAGACTTTTTATCTGCTGAACAACCAGCAACACTTCCAGTGTGCCGCTTCGGCGTAGCGCTGGGCGGCAGCGGCAGTGGCGGCGGCGGCGGCGGGCTCATGATGAAACTTCCTGCTGATCTGATTGGACTTTCTGGTGTGACGTAGTAACGAGTAGTAACCGCCTCAACGCCGCTCGCTCTGCAGCTGCCAGTTTCAAGATAGAAGGTAGTAATTTACAGCACAGGAGGCTCCGACATCACCCTGATCATCCCACACATCTGAAACATGGCGCTGCATTGCTCATGAGCAGAGGCAGCAGGATTCGGCACATTCGGTGGAAGAGGGATGAAAACCAAACCACAGACGTCTCTGATTGGTTGAGACCTGCATATCCTCCACTTCCTGTCTGTGTAACACATAACGAGCTGTTCCTCCAAACAACACTAATCTCATTTAAAACCCTGATAATCCAAATCCTGCTGCAGCCGCTCGCTCTCCGCTCATTGTTCTCTGTTCATTCAGAAAAACACACACATGGATTAAAATGTGTCGACTTCATCTCAAACCTTCGCTGCGCTTCACTCGGACTGTTTAAACCTCTGACCCTAACCCTAACCCCCTAACCCCCTAACCCTTCCTCTAAAGACAGAAACGATGAAGTCTGACAAACTACATTTACACTGTTTAATCAGCTGTTTGCATGTTGCTGAGTATTTTTCTTAGAGCTGCAACAATTAGTTGATTGATTCAGTTTTTACTGAAACTGGTGATGCAAGAGCAGATTATTGTCTCCAGTCAATAATCATTTGGTCTTAAAAATACTGAAAAATGTCTTGTTTTGTCCGACCAACAGTCTAAAACCCAAAGATTTTCATTTTTCTATCATAAAAGTCAACAACTATTTTGAAGATTAATTAATTATTTTGAGTCATTTCTTAAGAAGAAAAAGTCCAAATTGTCTGATTGCAGCTTCTTAAACGTGGTTCTTTAGTCTCTGTGACTGTAAACTGAGATCTGGTGACTGTGAAGGTCCAGACCTGGACCAGACCCCCTCACTGTAGGGGTCCAGCATCCAGACCTGGACCAGACCCCCTCACTGTAGGGGTCCAGCATCCAGACCTGGACCAGACCCCCTCACTGTAGGGGTCCAGCATCCAGACCTGGACCAGACCCCCTCACTGTAGGGGCCCAGCATCCAGACCTGGACCAGACCCCTTCATTGTAGGGGTCCAGCATCCAGACCTGGACCAGACCCCCTCACTGTAGGGGCCCAGCATCCAGACCTGGACCAGACCCCTTCATTGTAGGGGCCCAGCATCCAGACCTGGACCAGACCCCTTCATTGTAGGGGTCCAGCATCCAGACCTGGACCAGACCCCCTCACTGTAGGGGCCCAGCATCCAGACCTGGACCAGACCCCTTCATTGTAGGGGTCCAGCATCCAGACCTGGACCAGACCCCCTCACTGTAGGGGTCCAGCACTCAGACCTGGACCAGTCTGACCATATCACATTTTTTGTAATATTTCTGGGGATTCTGAGACATTTATACAGATACGCTGGTTCGCATATTATTTGTACAAAAGCTGAATAAATTAAAATAAAAGTGAGTATTCTGCACCTGCTGTACAGACAAGTCTGTAAACATTTAGAGATAAAAAGATAATAAACCCAGACGGTTAAATCAGCAAGTGAAATGTGGGGAAATCTGTTAAATACCTAAAATATTTCATGGACTTTGGTTGATGTGGGTCTGATTATAGTGACGTCACAGAGCAGTAAACGACATGATAATTAAAGAAACAAGGAGATAGACTCACTTCTGTCAATAACTAAAGAAACCTGAGGAGGAAGCCATCGTGTTTGGAGTTTGGGGGATTTCTCAGAGTGGATCTGTGAAGCTGGACGGGTCACGAGACTCTCAGGAGGATTAGCTCGGACCGGAGTCATGAGACCGGCTCTGCTGCCTCATATGCTGCTCATATGAACCCGCTCAGCTGCTTTCTCACATCTGAGCTCCTCTGAGGCTGCAGGCCGACACGCTTCAGTCCGCACCGGTTTCAGGACGTTCAGGTGGAGACGAGCTGTCGAGATTCTTCTTCTACATGTTCTGAAGATGATTCGTCTCAGAGGTTTGTTGGGAGTTTCATCATTTAATGTCCAGAATGTTACAGAGTGAATGATGTCGGCAAACTGGAAAAAAAACTGCAACGAAAAGGGATTTAATTTAATGTGTCGAGTCCTAAAAATCTTCATAAACATCAGTTTGTTTCTATATGAAAGTTTCATCGTTTCAGTGTGAGTGAAGTCCGCAAAGCAGACAGAAAAAGATGGAAGACAGGAACAAAAAAGCACAACATTATTTAATCTGTGAGCCCAAAAAATCTTAAAAAGAAAAATGTTTGTACTTGAAAGTTTCATCATTGAGTTTGCAGAATGTCAGAGAGTGAAGGACGAAGTAATTTTGTTTGTTTTTGAGGCCAAAAATCTTCATAAACCGTCAGATCTGTTGGAAGGTTTCGGTTCCAGTGATCACATGTTGATGAACAGCTGGAACCTAGCTGCTAACATGTTAGCCAGAAGGGCACATGCTAACACTTTTCAGTCACAACATGTCTGAGCTTCTTCCTGTTTTCTCTGACCTAAAGAGTTTTCTAATCACAGAGAATACAGATCTCCCTCTCGAAGAAGAAATGTCCAACATAAAAGTGTCGTTCTTAAAGTGGGACTCACTGCTGATCCAGTTAGCTTCAAAGCTTTTTTATTATTATCTTTATCACAGGTTCGGCTAGCTACCTGCAGTTAGCTTCAAACCTTTTTTATTATCATCTTTACCATAGGTCAAGCTAGCTACCTGCAGTTAGCTTCAAGCCTTTTTTTATTATCATCTTTATCACAGGTCAAGTTAGCTACCTGCAGTTAGCTTCAAACCTTTTTTATTATTATCTTTATTGCAGGTCAAGCTAGCTACCTGCAGTTAGCTTCAAACCTTTTTTATTATCATCTTTATCACAGGTCAAGCTAGCTACCTGCAGTTAGCTTCAAACCTTTTTTATTATCATCTTTATCACAGGTCAAGCTAGCTACCTGCAGTTAGCTTCAAGCCTTTTTTATTATTATCTTTATCACAGGTCAAGTTAGCTACCTGCAGTTAGCTTCAAACCTTTTTTATTATCATCTTTATCACAGGTCAAGCTAGCTACCTGCAGTTAGCTTCAAACCTTTTTTATTATTATCTTTATCACAGGTCAAGCTAGCTACCTGTAGCTAGCTTCAAACCTTAGCTACTCATTAGCTGCTCCTGCTAGATTTACCTGCTGGGTGAGTTTGCTCAAGTTGATTTAACTGGTGATCAGCTGGTAGACCAGTTTCATGCAGCTTGTTGAGAGGTTGATAATGCTAGTGTAACTGGTCAGATGGTTGCAGACCAGCATGGTTATACTGGTGTAACTGGTCAGATGGGTGCAGACCAGCATGGTCACCTGTTCTGTTAAAAACAATAAAATGAAAAGAAATACAGCTCTCTATATTAAACATTATCAGCACAGTTGATATCAAGTGAGTTTATTATGACAGTTTGTGCATCGTTACCCATCACAGGGTCAGTCACAGACTCTGATGATGTCACAATGTCTGGCGATGAAGAAATAAGACGAAGTCACAACCTATATGGCTTTTAATTTGAAACGATGGCTTTTCATTTGAAATGGATACAGGAAGTTCCTCCCACCGAGGATGAAGGAGAGACACAAGGAAACCGTACGAGGAGAGAGGGACGTACGAGAGAGAACGTAGGACAGAGGGAACGAGTAAGCGTGCGAGGAGAGAGGAAACGAATAAGCGTGCGAGGAGAGAGGAAACGAATAAGCGTGCGAGGAGAGAGGAAACGAGCAAGCGTGCGAGGAGAGAGGAAACCAGTAAGCGTGCGAGGAGAGAGGAAACGAGTAAGCGTGCGAGGAGAGAGGAAACGAATAAGCGTGCGAGGAGACAGGAAACGAGTAAGCGTGCGAGGAGACAGGAAACGAATAAGCGTGCGAGGAGAGAGGAAACGAATAAGCGTGCGAGGAGAGAGGAAACGAATAAGCGTGCGAGGAGAGAGGAAACGAATAAGCGCGCGAGGAGAGAGGAAACCAGTAAGCGTGCGAGGAGAGAGGAAACCAGTAAACGTGCGAGGAGAGAGGAAACCAGTAAGCGTGCGAGGAGAGAGGAATGTACCAGAGAGAACGTAGGAGAGAAGAATGAGGACTGTAGATCACGTCTCAGCTGAACATGAACATCATTTCTAGGAGAGTAAAGAGAACGAAATGTGTGATTTAACACGTGTGTGTGTTTTAGTCTGTTGTGAACTTTATTCTCTCCTCCAGGATTTCAGTCACTTTGTGATTATTGAGGACAAAAATGTTTGATTTTGCAGCAGCTTTTCTCAAAACTTGTGATCCAGTTTGTGATGTTTAATGTCTCAAAGTAAAATAATGTGATTTATTTAAACTGCTGCCAGTGAAGAGTCGTACGTAACGACTTCCTGCAGATCACAACTAGAGTTCAGCTGAACATGAGAACCATGAGGACTCAACGTTCTATAAACAGAAAATACTGTACTTGAGTTCCATTTATAACCTTTATTAAATAAACTTTCAGCTCAACATCAGCAGCAAATAAAATCATCAATAATGTTATTAAAATAAATCTAGTTTGATGTTTGAGGCAGATTATGTCTCCTGACTCACTGAATCAAACCTCATCTGGGAACATTTGGGAACATTTGGGAACATCTGGGAACATTTGGGAACATCTGGGAACATTTGGGAACATTTGGGAACATTTGGGAACAGTTTATGGCATCGTGTTTGTTGGCAGGTGAGATTTGTCGTCAGTTGTCGCCACACCAAACACGACGATTGGTCCAAACCACAAGCAGCTGCTGATTCAGACGTTTCATGTGGAAAAGTTGCTGTAATTTAGTAAAATTGCAGATTTCATAAATATTGTGGAGATTTCTTGAGTTTGTGTTAATTACTGTGATCGCAGTGAGTTAATTAACTAAAACTGAAGTGATTTATTTATTGTGACTCTGCTGCTGCTCAACCTTCAGCAGATTTATTAATTATCAGATTAATTATGTTTGTTTTAAATGATCAATCATTAATCAGTGATTGATTTCCTGGAAACGCTGATGGATGATGATGAAGATGATTGTTCACATGATGAAAACAATCAAACTAAGGTTCATGTGACGCTCAGATGTTAATCCTCCTTCATCCACAGTGCACACATTTTACAAAGTGCTTCTGAACACAACAGACACACACACACACACACACACACACACACACACACACACACACACACACACACACACACACACACACACACTCACACACACACACACACTCACACACACACACACACACACACACACACACACACACACACACACACACACACAGTCACACACACACACAGAGTCATTAGTTTGTGAAGATAAACAGATTTAAAGGGCAGTTCTGTGTGTTTCAGCAGGATTAGGACCATAAGAGGATTGAATGCATAAAGAAATGGAAAGCTCCACTCTCCCAGTAATTAGTCAGATCCATTCAGTCATGAACACACAGTTCAGGGTTTCATGTGGAGCTGCAGATGAATATCTCATTCATCACTTCCTTTGTGGATTAAAGTTCATCATGAAATATAGAAATATATGTTTACAATGAGGACAGTTTCCTGCTGCATTTCTATGACTCTGATACACTGTAGTACAGACACATCTGACTGTATTTACACTATACACACATTTATACACTATCAACCATTAAACTACATATAAACACAATATACACATTTATATACTATCAACCATTAAACTACATAAACACAATATACACATTTATACACTATCAACCATTAAACTACATATAAACACAATATACACATTTATACACTATCAACCATTAAACTACATATAAACACAATATACACATTTATACACTATCAACCATTAAACTACATATAAACACAATATACACATTTATACACTATCAACTATTAAACTACATAAACACAATATACACATTTATACACTATCAACTATTAAACTACATATAAACACAATATACACATTTATACACTATCAACTATTAAACTACATATAAACACAATATACACATTTATACACTATCAACCATTAAACTACATAAACACAATATACACATTTATACACTATCAACTATTAAACTACATAAACACAATATACACATTTATACACTATCAACCATTAAACTACATAAACACAATATACACATTTATACACTATCAACCATTAAACTACATATAAACACAATATACACATTTATACACTATCAACTATTAAACTACATAAACACAATATACACATTTATACACTATCACCCATTAAACTACATAAACACAATATACACATTTATATACTATCAACCATTAAACTACATAAACACAATAAAACACATTTATACACTATCAACCATTAAACTACATATAAACACAATATACACATTTATACACTATCAACCATTAAACTATATATAAACACAATATACACATTTATACACTATCAACCATTAAACTACATAAACACAATAAAACACATTTATACACTATCAACCATTAAACTACATATAAACACAATATACACATTTATACACTATCAACCATTAAACTACATATAAACACAATATACACATTTATACACTATCAACTATTAAACTACATAAACACAATATACACATTTATACACTATCAACCATTAAACTACATATAAACACAATATACACATTTATACACTATCAACTATTAAACTACATAAACACAATAAAACACATTTATACACTATCAACCATTAAACTACATATAAACACAATATACACATTTATACACTATCAACTATTAAACTACATAAACACAATATACACATTTATACACTATCAACCATTAAACTATATATAAACACAATATACACATTTATACACTATCAACCATTAAACTATATATAAACACAATATACACATTTATACACTATCAACCATTAAACTACATAAACACAATAAAACACATTTATACACTATCAACCATTAAACTATATATAAACACAATATACACATTTATACACTATCAACCATTAAACTACATAAACACAATATACACATTTATACACTATCAACCATTAAACTACATAAACACAATATACACATTTATACACTATCAACCATTAAACTACATATAAACACAATATACACATTTATACACTATCAACCATTAAACTACATATAAACACAATATACACATTTATACACTATCAACCATTAAACTACATATAAACACAATATACACATTTATACACTATCAACCATTAAACTACATAAACACAATATACACATTTATACACTATCAACCATTAAACTACATATAAACACAATATACACATTTATACACTATCAACCATTAAACTACATATAAACACAATATACACATTTATACACTATCAACTATTAAACTACATATAAACACAATATACACATTTATACACTATCAACCATTAAACTACATATAAACACAATATACACATTTATACACTATCAACCATTAAACTACATAAACACAATATACACATTTATACACTATCAACCATTAAACTACATAAACACAATATACACATTTATACACTATCAACTATTAAACTACATAAACACAATATACACATTTATACACTATCAACCATTAAACTACATATAAACACAATATACACATTTATACACTATCAACCATTAAACTACATATAAACACAATATACACATTTATACACTATCAACCATTAAACTACATAAACACAATATACACATTTATACACTATCAACCATTAAACTACATAAACACAATATACACATTTATACACTATCAACCATTAAACTACATAAACACAATATACACATTTATACACTGTCAACCATTAAACTACATATAAACACAATATACACATTTATACACTATCAACCATTAAACTACATAAACACAATATACACATTTATACACTATCAACCATTAAACTACATATAAACACAATATACACATTTATACACTATCAACTATTAAACTACATATAAACACAATATACACATTTATACACTATCAACCATTAAACTACATAAACACAATATACACATTTATACACTATCACCCATTAAACTACATAAACACTATATACACATTTATTCACTATCAACCATTAAACTACATAAACACAATACACACATTTATACACTATCAACCATTAAACTATATAAACACAATATACACATTTATACACTATCAACCATTAAACTACATAAACACAATATACACATTTATACACTATCAACCATTAAACTACATATAAACACAATATACACATTTATACACTATCAACCATTAAACTACATAAACACAATATACACATTTATACACTATCACCCATTAAACTACATAAACACTATATACACATTTATTCACTATCAACCATTAAACTACATAAACACAATACACACATTTATACACTATCAACCATTAAACTATATAAACACAATATACACATTTATACACTATCAACCATTAAACTACATAAACACAATATACACATTTATACACTATCAACCATTAAACTACATATAAACACAATATACACATTTATACACTATCAACCATTAAACTACATAAACACAATATACACATTTATACACTATCAACCATTAAACTACATATAAACACAATATACACATTTATACACTATCAACCATTAAACTACATAAACACAATATACACATTTATACACTATCAACCATTAAACTACATAAACACAATAAAACACATTTATTCACTATCAACCATTAAACTACATAAACACAATACACACATTTATACACTATCAACCATTAAACTATATAAACACAATATACACATTTATACACTATCAACCATTAAACTACATAAACACAATATACACATTTATACACTATCAACCATTAAACTACATAAACACAATATACACATTTATACACTATCACCCATTAAACTACATAAACACTATATACACATTTATTCACTATCAACCATTAAACTACATAAACACAATACACACATTTATACACTATCAACCATTAAACTATATAAACACAATATACACATTTATACACTATCAACCATTAAACTACATAAACACAATATACACATTTATACACTATCAACCATTAAACTACATATAAACACAATATACACATTTATACACTATCAACCATTAAACTACATAAACACAATATACACATTTATACACTATCAACCATTAAACTACATATAAACACAATATACACATTTATACACTATCAACCATTAAACTACATAAACACAATATACACATTTATACACTATCAACCATTAAACTACATAAACACAATAAAACACATTTATACACTATCAACCATTAAACTACATAAACACAATATACACATTTATACACTATCAACCATTAAACTACATAAACACTATATACACATTTATTCACTATCAACCATTAAACTACATATAAACACAATATACACATTTATATACTATCAACTATTAAACTACATAAACACAATATACACATTTATACACTATCAACCATTAAACTACATAAACACAATACACACATTTATACACTATCAACCATTAAACTACATAAACACAATATACACATTTATACACTATCAACCATTAAACTACATAAACACAATATACACATTTATACACTATCAACCATTAAACTACATATAAACACAATATACACATTTATACACTATCAACTATTAAACTACATAAACACAATATACACATTTATTCACTATCAACCATTAAACTACATATAAACACAATATACACATTTATATACTATCAACTATTAAACTACATAAACACAATATACACATTTATACACTATCAACCATTAAACTACATAAACACAATACACACATTTATACACTATCAACCATTAAACTACATAAACACAATATACACATTTATACACTATCAACCATTAAACTACATAAACACAATATACACATTTATACACTATCAACCATTAAACTACATATAAACACAATATACACATTTATACACTATCAACTATTAAACTACATAAACACAATATACACATTTATACACTATCAACCATTAAACTACATATAAACACAATATACACATTTATACACTATCAACCATTAAACTACATATAAACACAATATACACATTTATACACTATCAACCATTAAACTACATAAACACAATAAAACACATTTATACACTATCAACCATTAAACTACATAAACACAATATACACATTTATACACTATCAACCATTAAACTACATAAACACAATAAAACACAGTTATACACTATCAACCATTAAACTACATATAAACACAATATACACATTTATACACTATCAACCATTAAACTACATATAAACACAATATACACATTTATACACTATCAACCATTAAACTACATAAACACAATAAAACACATTTATACACTATCAACCATTAAACTACATATAAACACAATATACACATTTATACACTATCAACCATTAAACTACATATAAACACAATATACACATTTATACACTATCAACCATTAAACTACATAAACACAATAAAACACATTTATACACTATCAACCATTAAACTACATATAAACACAATATACACATTCATACACTATCAACCATTAAACTACATAAACACAATATACACATTTATACACTATCAACCATTAAACTACATAAACACAATATACACATTTATACACTATCAACCATTAAACTACATATAAACACAATATACACATTTATACACTATCAACTATTAAACTACATAAACACAATATACACATTTATACACTATCAACCATTAAACTACATAAACACAATATACACATTTATACACTATCAACCATTAAACTACATAAACACAATATACACATTTATACACTATCAACTATTAAACTACATAAACACAATATACACATTTATACACTATCAACCATTAAACTACATAAACACAATATACACATTTATACACTATCACCCATTAAACTACATAAACACAATATACACATTTATACACTATCAACCATTAAACTACATATAAACACAATATACACATTTATACACTATCAACCATTAAACTACATATAAACACAATATACACATTTATACACTATCAACCATTAAACTACATAAACACAATATACACATTTATACACTATCAACCATTAAACTACATAAACACAATATACACATTTATACACTATCAACTATTAAACTACATAAACACAATACACACATTTATACACTATCAACTATTAAACTACATATAAACACAATATACACATTTATACACTATCAACCATTAAACTACATAAACACAATATACACATTTATACACTATCAACCATTAAACTACATAAACACAATATACACATTTATACACTATCAACCATTAAACTACATAAACACAATATACACATTTATACACTATCAACCATTAAACTACATAAACACAATATACACATTTATACACTATCAACTATTAAACTACATAAACACAATATACACATTTATACACTATCAACTATTAAACTACATAAACACAATATACACATTTATACACTATCAACCATTAAACTACATATAAACACAATATACACATTTATACACTATCAACCATTAAACTACATAAACACAATATACACATTTATACACTATCAACCATTAAACTACATAAACACAATATACACATTTATACACTATCAACTATTAAACTACATATAAACACAATATACACATTTACACACTATCAACCATTAAATCTTGTACTTGGTGCTGTCGTGCTGCAGTCAGCGTATTGTCTCATTTGTGTTACTGACAGTGTTTTTGCTGCTCTCAGTTAATTTTGCTGTATTCTTCATTACTGTGGATAAATACCTGCTGTATATTTAAACTTATGCTAGTTCTGCTCAAGCACTCTTAGCTCTCTCCTTCTTTTAGCAACTTTTCTCACTAATCCCACAGTTGTTAGTTACTTTAGCTCAGCAGTTAGCTTAGCAGCTAACTTAGCTTAGCAGTTAGCGATGGCTTCTCTCGCTCCCTCTCGTTGTCCTGCTCTCTCTTGCTCGGTGTGTTTTATGTTTAGTTATTCCTCTGCCTCCTTTAGTGATAGTGGTACGTGTAATAAATGTAGTTTATTTGCAGTGCTGGAGGCGAGGCTCAGTGAATTGGAAGCTCAGCTCTGCACCATAGAAAACCAACCATTAGCTAATGTAGTTAACAAAGTCACATAGTGGAGGAGGCCAAACCATTTAACATTTTACAAACCAGACAGAAATTTTAAAATAATCTAAACTTCTCAAAGCTCAGTAAATTGTATTTCTCCAGTATCCTACAGTGATGGAAATGCATTGGCATTCATCTAAACCATCAACCTGTCTCTTAGACTCCATCCCAACTAGGCTGCTTAAGGAAGCCTTACCCTTAGTGAGCACTTCTTTACTAGATATGATCAATCTGTCTTTAGTAACAGGCTATGTACCACAGTCCTTTAAAGTAGCTGTAATTAAACCTCTTCTTAAGAAGCCTACTCTTGATTCAGGTGTTTTAGCCAATTATAGACCTATATCTAACCTTCCATTTCTCTCTAAGATCCTTGAGAAAGCAGTCTCTAATCAGTTATGTGACTTTCTACATAACAATAGTTTATTGAGGATTTTCAGTCAGGATTTAGAGGCATCATAGCACAGAGACAGCACTGGTGAAAGTCACTAATGACCTCCTAACTGCATCGGACAAAGGATTTGTCTCTATACTTGTCCTGTTAGATCTTAGTGCTGCATTCGACACAATTGACCATCACATCCTTTTGCAGAGACTGGAACATTTAATTGGCATTAAAGGAACTGCATTAAGCTGGTTTAAGTCCTATTTATCAGACCGACTTCAGTTTGTACATGTTAATGATGAATCCTCCATGAAGCTGATTGGCTGGGAGCTGATTGGCTGGGATTTGATTGGCTGGGATCTGATTGGCTGGGAGCTGATTGGCTGGGGGAGACACAGGGAGCAGGGCTACAGGAATACATGAGGAACAAGATGTTACCAACTGACAAGAATAAAACCAAATCAGAGGAAGAAACAACACCAACCTCAATCACTACACAAACTATCTGTAACCCAGAATATTCACACACAGTCCTCTTCATCACTGAGACCATGAGGGCTGTGTGAGTTCAGACCAGAGAGAAAACCAAGACAGACCAACCAAAATCATCATCATGCAAGATCTGTTAAAGACTTCCCATCAGTCTGATCCAGACAAAGAGTGTGAGTCCTCTGGAGGAGGAGGAGGGTCAGAACCAGAACATTCAGCTGTAAGTCGGTTCATGTCAGAACTCTGTTGTTGTGTTTCAGGTTCAGAGAGCGTGGATCGAGAGAACCTTCCAGAAGAGAGAATGTATCCAGATTATTCCCGGAAAAGATGCCAGCAGGTACCGAACGTCTTCAGATTCACACTTATCATCCAAATCTGAAGCATCCTGAATGTTTCTGAATCAATACTATAAAGCTAAGTACTGAAGTACAGATGCACCAAATAGTGATTTTTCCCTCTAAACTTCTCACATGCTTTCATTTCAATAAATGTTCAAATGATCCAATATTTCAGCAAAAATCAAAGATTAGAGAAAAAGTCCAAAAACTGAAAACAGATTTGTGTATCAGAACTTTGTTTTTTCTTCTTTCCTCTCCCATTAATCATCTCACCACCCCTCAGATTTATCTGCTGACCCTTTGGAGGGGCCCGACCCCTAGGTTGGGAACCACTGGACTAAACTAGCTAACTGTATATAAAGTAGTGTAAACTAGCTCCACCTCCAGCAGCTACAACAGTAACATGCTGCTCTAACACTGATGCTTCACTATTAATAATCTAATGATGTCATATATAATAATATATCAGTCAGAGGGACCAAACCACTACTTTTACTGCAATACTTTAACTACATCAAGCTCATAATACTTATGTACTTTTACTGCAATACTTTAACTACATCAAGCTCATAATACTTATGTACTTTTACTGCAATACTTTAACTACATCAAGCTCATAATACTTATGTACTTTTACTGAGGTTCATGTAGATATTAAACAGAACTTCACCATGTGTAACTCTCCTCTCCTCTTCCTCCTCCTCTTCTTCCCCCTGTTCAGGTGTAGTTGTGGTCAGCTGGTGACGCAGCACACCTCCGTCCCCTCGGGACCCAGAGAGGACGGAGCCCCGCTGGTTCAGTTGGATGTCCAACCTGCAGAACGATGGAACCCCCTCAAACACACTCAGACCAGGCCCACCGACGCCTACGGTATCCTCGAGTTCCAGGAAGGAGGTCACGTCAACAAGGCCATGGTACACTCACTCACTCACTCACTCACTCACTCATTCACTCATTCACTCATTCATAAAGTCTCACTAGTTAAATATATATACCGATATATATATATATATATATATATATAGTTATATTTATAGATATAGTTATATATATATATAAAACTGTATCTATAAATATAACCATAACTACAACTATATATATATTTATATATATATGTGTGTGTGTGTGTGTGTGTGTGTGTGTGTATATATATATATATATATATATATGTATAGTTGTAGTTATGGTTGTTGGTGTGGACGCCTGCCAGAGTCTCTGTGTCCCTGATCTTTGACTGAAAGGTTCATCATGTCTGTGTGCAGGTTTCAGGTCTGTCAGTGTAAAACATCAGATTAATAATTTCTCCGCTTTTAAAAATATCAGCAAAAAGATTTCTGGCTGTTTCTTAAAATTTGTGTTTGAATGTGTCTCTGTTTCCTCTCTCCTAGCAACTGGCTCCTGCTAACTCCTGCTAGCTCCCTGCTAACTCCCGCTAGCTCCCGCTAACTCCTGCTAGCTCCCGCCAACTCCTAACTCCTGCTAACTCCTGCTAACTTCTGCTAACGCCTGCTAACTCCTGCTAACTCCTGCTAGCTCCCGCCAACTCCTAACTCCTGATAACTCCTGCTAACTTCTGCTAACTTCTGCTAACGCCTGCTAACTCCTGCTAGCTCCCACTAACTCCTCCTAGCTCCCGCCAACTCCTAACTCCTGCTAACTCCTGCTAACTTCTGCTAACTTCTGCTAATGCCTGCTAACTCTCGCTAGCTCCCGCTAACTCCTGCTAGCTCCCGCCAACTCCTAACTCCTGCTAACTCCTGCTAACTTCTGCTAACTTCTGCTAACGCCTGCTAACTCCTGCTCACTCCAGCTAACTCCTGCTAACTCTGGCTAACTACTGCTAACTCTGGCTAACTACTGCTAACTCCCGCTAGCTCCTGCTAACTCCCATGTACTCACACTAGCTCCCGCCAACTCCTAACTCCTGCTAACTCCGGCTAACTCCTGCTAACTCTGGCTAACTACTGCTAACTCCGGCTAACTCCTGCTAACTCTGGCTAACTCCTGCTAACTCCGGCTAACTACTGCTAACTCTGGCTAACTCCTGCTAACTCCGGCTAACTACTGCTAACTCTGGCTAACTACTGCTAACTCCCACTAACTACTGCTAACGCTGGCTAACTCCTGCTAACTCCGGCTAACTACTGCTAACTCTGGCTAACTACTGCTAACTCACGCTAACTACTGCTAACGCTGGCTAACTCCTGCTAACTCCGGCTAACTACTGCTAACTCTGGCTAACTCCTGCTAACTCCGGCTAACTACTGCTAACTCCGACTAACTACTGCTAACTCCCGCTAACTCCTGTCACACTTTCTTTGAGGATTTTCTTGTTTCCTCGTGTCCTGATGTTCTTGAAGTCTTTAAGTTTTCCAAATATTTACTTTGTTCTTCTCAATTTAAAATGACAAAAATACAAATTGTGCAAATCTAAGAGCTCATGTCTGCTCCTCTCTCCTCCTCCTCTCTCCTCCTCCTCCTCCTCCTCCTCTCTCCTCCTCCTCCTCCTCCTGCAGTATATCCGGGTGTCCTATGATTCGAAGCCAGACAGTCTTCTCCACCTGATGGTGAAGGACTGGCAGCTGGAGCTCCCCACGCTGCTCATCTCCATCCATGGAGGCCTGCAGAACTTTGACCTTCCCCCCAAACTGAAGCAGGTCTTTGGGAAGGGACTGATCAAAGCTGCCGTCACCACCGGAGCCTGGATCTTCACCGGGGGAGTCAGCACCGGTACAGACCTCCACTCTTCCTCCACCCTCACCTCCACCTTGATCTCCACTCTCACCTCCACCCTCACCTCCACCTGACCTCCACCCTCACCTCCACCTTGATCTCCACCCTCACCTCCACCCTCACCTCCACCTGACCTCCACCCTCACCTCCACCCTGACCTCCACTCTCACCTCCACCCTCACCTCCACCTTGATCTCCACCCTCACCTCTACCATGACCTCCACCTCACCCCCACTCTCACTACTACCCTCACCTCCACCCTCACCTCCACCTGACCTCCACCCTCACCTCCACCCTGACCTCCACTCTCACCTCCACCCTCACCTCCACCTTGATCTCCACCCTCACCTCTACCATGATCTCCACCTCACCCCCACTCTCACTACAACCCTCACCTCCACTCTCACCTCCACCTTGACCTCCACCCTCACCTCCACCCTCACCTCCACCTTGACCTCCACCTTGACCTCCACCCTCACCTCCACCCTCACCTCCACCCTGACCTCCACCCTCACCTCCACCTTGACCTCCACCCTCACCTCCACCTTGACCTCCACCCTCACCTCCACCCTCACCTCCACCTTGACCTCCACCCTCACCTTCACCCTGACCTCCACCCTCACCTCCACCCTCACCTCCACCTTGACCTCCACCCTCACCTTCACCTTCAATCTCACCTCCACTCTTCCTCCACCCTCACCTCCACCCTCCCTCTACCCTTCCTCCACTCTTCCTCCACTCTTCCTCCACCCTTCCTCCACTCTTCCTCCACCCTTCCTCCACCCTTCCTCCACCCTTCCTCCACCCTGACCTCCACTCTTCCTCCACCCTTCCTCCACCCTTCCTCCACTCTTCCTCCACCCTTCCTCCACCCTGACCTCCACCCTTCCTCCACCCTGACCTCCACTCTTCCTCCACTCTTCCTCCACCCTTCCTCCACCCTGACCTCCACTCTTCCTCCACCCTTCCTCCACCCTTCCTCCACTCTTCCTCCACCCTTCCTCCACTCTTCCTCCACCCTCACCTCCACCCTTCCTCCACTCTTCCTCCACCCTTCCTCCACCCTTCCTCCACCCTTCCTCCACTCTTCCTCCACCCTCACCTCCACCCTTCCTCCACTCTTCCTCCACCCTTCCTCCACTCTTCCTCCACCCTTCCTCCACCCTTCCTCCACTCTTCCTCCACCCTTCCTCCACTCTTCCTCCACCCTTCCTCCATCCTTCCTCCACTCTTCCTCCACCCTTCCTCCACCCTCACCTCCACCCTTCCTCCACCCTTCCTCCACTCTTCCTCCACCCTTCCTCCACCCTTCCTCCACTCTTCCTCCACCCTTCCTCCACCTGACCTCCACTCTTCCTCCACCCTTCCTCCACCCTTCCTCCACCCTTCCTCCACCCTTCCTCCACTCTTCCTCCACCTCTCCTCTGTGATGTTTCAGGAGTGATCCGTCATGTTGGAGACGCTCTGAAGGATCATTCGTCGAAGTCCAGAGGGAAAGTCTGCGCCATCGGCATCGCGCCGTGGGGGATCATCGAGAACAAAGATGACCTGATCGGGAGAGACGTAAGACAAACCCATTTATCGATCAGTAATTTGCCCCTCCCACCTCCGACTGAACCAATCACAGCTGTGCATTTCAGGTGACGCGGCCCTATCAGACCATGTCCAACCCGCTCAGCAAGCTGTCGGTCGTGAATAGCAGCCACTCCCACTTCATCCTGGCCGATAACGGGACGAGCGGGAAGTACGGCGCCGAGGTCCGCCTCCGCCGGCAGCTGGAGAAGCACATCGCTCTGCAGAAGATCAACACACGTGAGTCACGTGACCTGCTGAAACAGCCAATAACTGCTGCTCCTGCACACACACACAGCAGGGGGTTAGAGTTCACACTGTCCATGTGACCAGTCATGTGACCTGTGGGTTTCCCTTTGTCATCCTATGCCTGGAGCTGTGAGCAAGGCAGGGACCGCAAAGGGAGGCTCAGCCGTCACCTCTCACTTCCACCACAGAAGAAGAACCAGACCAGTCCTAAAGATGAGAAGAAGAGTCCTGCAGGGTTCTGGGTCAGGAAGCAGGTTCAACGAACTCTGACGAACCTGAGTATTTTCACTCTGAGGTCAGTGTGAACATCAATGGAGCTCTATGAGTCACCATGGCAACCACTGACTGTACATTAATCTGGACGTCATCGCAGCTCCTTAAAAGTGAAGCCAAACATCTGGATCGCCCCCTGGTGGCTGCTGCAGTACAGGTCATAAGCCCCGCCCCCTGGTGGCTGCTGCAGTACAGGTCATAAGCCCCGCCCCCTCCATGTCAAATACACTTCCTCCAAAGACTGTTTCTGTCCTTTTGGGTCGTTCTTATCACACTGGTGTTTGTCCAAGTGCTCATTTTTCTGATCAGTTTTTTAGTTATTTGACGATATAAAAAGGGGGTCTGACATCATGATTGACAGCTGTGACAGCTGCTCTCAAACCTGAGGGGGGTGTGTCCTGCGGGCCGCTCCACGGGGCACCCAGTGGAGATCTCCATCTTTATATACAGTCACCATGGCAACAGGTAAATAAAAGGCAGAGCCTCCGTGTGAGATATTAATGCGTGTGTATGCAGACGATGCACATTTATATTTAAAAAGAGCCTGAGGCAGAGCAGGAAACGTGTCAATAAAGTTTTATTCAGTGTCGTCCGTTAATTGATCGTTTATCAGACTCACGTTTGCTTAATGATGATAAAGTGGAATCTGTGTATCAGGCTGCAGCTACATTACATTTAAATATATTTGTTCAGCTTTAATCCGAAACACAGGAAGCAGCAGCTGAAGATGATCTAAACATGAATAGATCAAAGACACTGAGACGTGACTGCAGCTCACAGGCTGATCAATAAATATGTGTTTGATGATTTGCTTCGAGGTTAAAATTCAGCAGATTTTAAATGTTTATACATCAGTGATGCTGCTCACTCAGAAATATTAACATATAATCAATATTACAATATTACAGGAACGATGTTCCATCAGTGGACCAATCAGAGATCATTATTCATTGATCCGACGTGTCTGAAGCTTCATACTGATTGTTTAAATTTAAACTGAGATTAAACATTATGTGTATTAAAGATTAGAGGTCAGCAGCTGCTCTGACAGACTGACTCAGAGTCTAAGAGTTATAACAGAAGGACGTGAAGAGGTTTGATTCTGAGCTGACGATCAATTCACACATTAAAGCAGCGACTTCAGAAAGTCCTGAATAACAAACGAACATCAACCAGGATCCAGATTCTGACAGTAAACCTCCACTAACGACACGACTGAACGAACGAAGACACGAAACTCTGTAAGAAACAGAGAGAAACTCAGAAAACCTGCCAGCAGCAGGTTAGCTTCATCATGGTTACCATAGTAACTGACCCAGAGGTTAAGTTACCATGGTAACTGACCCAGAGGTTAAGTTACCATGGTAACTGACCCAGAGGTTAAGTTACCATGGTAACTGACCCTGAGGTTAGGTCTCTTTCTGGAGCTGAAACCCAGAGTTTCGCTCATCAGAGTTAAACTCAGTTTTCATTAAAGCTGCTCTCTGAAACACGACTCTGTTCTGTTTCCGTCTTTATAAACAACATGAAGGAACTTTCAGCAGCTGCAGATTCGTCTGTATGCAGATGATGCAGTTATTCATACGGTCAGATTTGCAGAATCATTCTGGTTATCTTCTATATTTTATCTTCGTGTCAACAAACCAACAGTGAGCTGATCTACTGACTCAGGTTCACTGATGCACATTTTACACATTCAGCTTGAATGATTCATTTAAACTTGAGCTGTTTGTCTGAAGTTTCCATCACATTAGTTAAAGTTTCAGCCAGTTTGGGTCAAACAGCAGCAACATGACATCAGGTTACTGTGAGTCAGTGTTGAACACAACCAGCTTTAGCTGCAAACTGTCACAGATGTTTTGATCCTTGTACAAAACGATGAGAACATGACGTTCAACCGTCGGGTTATTTACCCAAACCGAAGCTTTTAAATTTACACGTCACAGTTTGTTGTTGATTGTTAATAACTCGTAACAACAGTCAGCACCGAGATAACTGCTGCGTCTCCTGCTTCCGCTACGTTTCTGTTTGTACAATAAACAAGATTCCTGTCAGCTGTTTACACTGGCGAGCAGTCTCCCCTGCTTCCAGGCTTTATGCTAAGCTAGGCTAACCGAGCCTCACATCTAAAACATCAGAGTCTGAGAACCTTTAAACTTGTTAAAATGACAATAAAACTCTGTGACTGGTCCCAGTTATCATCTGTCTGAAGTTCTGTTGGTGACAGAACTGAGGATTTACTAAAGGGCTCCTTACAGTTTTCTGAAGAAGAAGAAGAAAAGTTATTCCTGATATAAAATAAATATTTGCTCATGTACGGTATGTTGACAGAATGATGAGATCAACACATGAAACTGTGTGTTTGTAAGTATGTTTTTCTCCCTGTGTGTCAGGTCTGGGTCAGGGGGTCCCGGTGGTCTGCCTGATCCTGGAGGGGGGTCCCAACGTGATCTCCATCGTGTTGGAGAGTCTGAAGGAGGAGCCTCCGGTCCCCGTAGTGGTTTGTGACGGTAGCGGCCGAGCTTCTGACATCATTTCCTTCGCTCACAGATACTGCGAGGACGACGGGTGAGAATCAAAACGCTTGATTTTACTGGTCCGTTCACTTCCTGGAAGTTTCCTGACTGATTAGCAGGTTTATAACGGTTTATTTTTAGGACATGTGACAGAGAGGAAGGGTGCAATTTGCTGCAAATTATAAGAAACAACAGAAAAAAATCACATTTCCTGAATATAACCAAACACCATGAAGCTAGTTTATCTGCATTTCAACAACAAGGCAATTTAATGAAATATAAAAGGCTTTAACACCAAGTGTAACAGAAACACAAGGCAATATAAAAAGAGTTAAATAGAAACTACAACAGAGACAACAGGACTGATAGAACAGGAGAAGTTAGAGTGCAGTGGAAGATATTAATCAAAAGCCTCAAATTTACTTTAATAAAAGACAAACAGAAAATCTTTAAATCTAATTTATTAGGAAATTTTACAAATTCATAACTACATATGAACCCAAATCTAATGAGGGTTCACTAACCCACTAAACAGCTGGATTCAATTCAATTTTATTTATATAGCGCCAAATAACAACAGAAGTTATCTCAGGACTGTTTCCACATAGAGCATCTGGACTGAACTCTTTAATCTACAGAGACCCAACAATCCTCCATCAGCAGCAGGAAAAACTCTCCTTTAACAGGACCAGACTCTAGGTGGACGTCATCTGCCTCGACCGGTTGGGTTGAGAGAGAGAGAAGAGGTTGGGGGGGGGGGGGCAGAGATGCAGAACAGCAACAACAACAACAACAACAACAGATAGATGAGCAGCAGCAACCACAGCAGGAACAGCTGGTGAAGGACGTCAGCACGGTGGAAGCAAAGTTAGTGACATGCATTGATGTTACATGAATGCATACAGATGGAGAGGAGGAGGAGGAGAGAGGAGCTCAGTGCATCATGGGAAGTCCCCCAGCAGTCTAGGCCTATAGCAGCATAACTAAGGGCTGATCCAAGGCGAGCCTGGTCGGCCCTAACTATAAGCTTTATCAAAAAGGAAAGTTTTAAGCCTACTCTTAAACATAGAGAGGGTGTCTGCACCCCGGACCCAATCTGGTAGATGGTTCCATAGAAGAGGAGCCTGATAGCTGAAGGCTCTGCCTCCCATTCTACTTTTAAAGACTGTAGGAACCACCAGTAAGCTGCATACTGGGAGCGCAGTGTTCTAGTGGGATAATACGGTATTATGAGCTCTTCAAGATATGATGGTGTCTGACCATTAAGGGCTTTGTAAGTTAGGAGAAGGATTTTAAATTCTATTCTAGATTTTACAGGAAGCCAATGCAGCGAAGCTAAAATGGGAGAAATGTGGTCTCTTTTTCTAGTTTTAGTCAGAACACGTGCAGCTGCATTCTGGACCAGCTGGAGAGTCTTTAGAGACTTGTTAGAGCAGCCTGATAATAAGGAATTGCAATAATCCAGCCTAGAAGTAACAAATGCGTGAACTAGTTTTTCTGCATCGTTTAGGGACAGGATGTGCCTGATTTTTGTGATATTACGTAAGTGAAAAAAGGCAGTCCTTGAGATTTGATTTATGTGGGAGTTAAAGGACATATCCTGATCAAAGAGTCTTTAGAGACTTGTTAGAGCAGCCTGGATCTGTGTCTCAGTTACCAACAGCTCTCTGAAGATGTTCATAACTTCAGTCTAACTGTGTGTCGTTGCTGGTCTTTAGTCTTAGTTTAGTTAGTTTTTGCATTGAGGCTCATTTGCATTGAAAAGGGACAAATATTTGAATATGATGTAATTTACATAAATGCAAATATCAAAGCAGCACTGAGTCTCTGTTTGCTTTGAGTGCAGTTTAGGCTGCATGTCACACTGTGCAGGTTCAGTTGCTGTTAAAGCTGACCCCTCTGCACCCAAATATAATGAGTCGGCACTTTTTACCCTCTCTGTAAAATGTCCTAAAATTAACCATCAAATATCTGAACATTACTCAAGTAATCAGTATAAAATGAAAGGAACTGTAAAAAAAAAGCGTAACTGAAGCAAACATTAAGCTTTTGCAGTAAAAACGTTGGAGAGGAAGCTGTGATTTTATAGTTCTGCACTCCGACCGCGTGCATCAGAGAGTCAGCTGACCGTCAGCTGACCGTCAGCTGTTGTTCCTGCAGGGTGGTGAGCGACAGCGTCAAAGATCAGCTGCTGGTCACCATCCAGAAAACCTTCAACTACAGCCGCAGCCAGGCGCTGCAGATCTTCCTCATGGTGATGGAGTGCATGAAGAAGAGAGCTCTGGTAGGTCACAACACGGGAAGATCACATGACACGAGCGTACGATCAGTCACTGTCAACGTTCACGAGGAACGTTAAGAAGCGTCATCGTTTATCTGCATCATCTGGTCAGTCTGTGTCGTCTGCAGTACCAGTACTGCAGTAAAAGTACCAATACTGCAGTAAAAGTACCAGTACTGCAGTAAGAGTACCAGTACTGCAGTAAAAGTACCAGTACTGCAGTAAAAGTACCAGTACTGCAGTAAGAGTACCAGTACTGCAGTAAAAGTACCAGTACTGCAGTAAAAGTACCAGTACTGCAGTAAGAGTACCAGTACTGCAGTAAAAGTACCAGTACTGCAGTAAAAGTACATAAGTATGATGTAGTTTTCCTGCAGTAGAGGATGTGAATAGTGACCCTGATAAAGTGTGAACATCAACATCAGAGGTTAACATCAATAATAACATATATTTATGATGTCAGACCTTGTTGATAGTTATTGATTGTTGTCATGGAAACCAGTGTCTTTTCTCTGATGTTTGCTGTTTGTGAAACTGGTTCCTGTTGGTTTCAGAGCGACGCCGACAGGAAACAACAACACGGTTTCATCCTGTAAACGTCTCATGTGATGAAATGTTTCATCAGTTTATGTGGACGGAGATTAAAAAGGTTTTAGTGAATAAACAGAGGCGAGGCTGTTAGTGAGTCAGCTGAACATTAAGAATATTATTGTTATTATTATTTAAAACGTCAACAATAATCAGAATGATGTGGAGCTTTGACATCATCTGAACTCTGTTTGTTCTCCATCAATAAATCCAACTGTTCATCTGTGTGTCGTCATCTTTCACCTCATCATCATCAGCCTCTCTGCATTCACCCAGTGTTCCCAGTGTTCCCAGTGTTCCCAGTTAAACCAGGTGTCTGTAATCATTCCTCCTGTTCATACTGGACATTTAAAGTCTGTGTGAAGCTTCTATTCAGCTTCAGCAGTCTGAGTTAGTCATATCAGTGGATATCTGACACATTTACAGTCTTTGTGTTTCCCTGTTGAGCTGCAGGTGGAAGTATAGTAACAAAAAGAGGAACTTTGACACTAAACAGACTGTAACGATGAAAGATATCTACTTGATTAGCTTCATATTAGCTTCAGATAAAGAATGTAGAGTAGTTAACATGCTAATGTTAGCTTTATTGCCAGCATAGTTATGCTAACATGCTAACGTTTAGAATGTATGTAGCATGTTAGCTTTTTGTTTTGTTTACATGTGTAGAGTCATTGAGTCGTGTCATTCTTAACATGCATAGAGTTTGCATGGAAACATGATGCTAACATTTAGCTTGCATGCTGATGTAAGGATAGCATGTTAGCATTATGTCATGTATAGACTGAGTTTAGCACTGCGTCACTTTGGAAAAAAAGTTGAACTTGAACAACTTTTGCTGCAATGTAACACTAAACAGACTAACGATGAAAGATATCTACTGGATTTGACTCATCTGGACGCTGAAGCTTCAGACTGTGGATCTTCTGATGGGTTGAGACATGAAGGAGAAGGAGGATGAAGATGATGATGATTAACATATCAGACACAAATTACTGCACGTAACCGTGGTAACGCTCGTGTATCCTGTCCCATATAGACTCCTGCTGACTCTGTGACATTAACATAATGACGAGGTTTTAGCTGCTTTGACCTGCTTTTATAAAGGAGATTGTTGTGAGACCGGTGTCCTTCCACCATTTATTTAATCCCACAATCCACTGCTTCTTCCTGGGAGCAGCTGCACCGCCGTAAATCTGAATCACATCGTTCACTTAAAATGATTTGTTGTCAGATTAAAACGATCGGCTGGAGCTTCACATGTAAACTGAATGTTATAAATTACTGCGTCTCTCACAGTTTCAAGGTACTTTATTACTGCACTGCATTATATTTCTGTGTGTTTTTATTCACACTTTCACATTTTCTGTTGATCAGCGTCAAAACATCCACATTAAATTCTCTTTGATCCGTTATTATCGTTATATTTAAACTGAATAATAAGTTTGACAGAATATTTCTTGTATGAGGAACATAATTAGAGGCTCTGAGTATCATTACATTATTATAGATTATTATGTCTATGGGTTGACAGACAGAGAAGGAGGGGGGCGGGGCTTACGTCTCCCAGAGTGACCCAGAATATATAAATATATATATATATTTATATAATATTTCACAACTTTTGGTTATTTTTGTGCAGCTGATTTCACATTTTTGTACAAATTCAGTTCTGGGTTCAGTTTAACCTGAATTTAATAATCATTTCAGTCTGAAATAAAGATAAAATCTTATAAACCTTCTTCAGATGAAACATGACGGCAGACGAACAAACAGGAAGTTCAAAAAGCTTCACAGCCAATAAGAACAAATATAAACAGTTCACCAGAAATAAAATGAACAAGATACAATAAACAATATATAAATATGTAAAAATGTACTTAAAATATCAAAGTAAATATCACAACAGTTTTATATTATTACAGTATATTACAGCCAAGAAATACATCAAAAATATTTTACTAAAGCTGTTAAATAAATGTAGTGCAGCGGAAGAATAAAGAAGCATCACATGGAAATACTCAAGTACAAATACCTCAAAACTGTACTGCAGTACTTTAGTAAATATACATTTAATCAATCAATCAATTTGATTTAAAGTGAAGAATCCCAAAACACTTTATAATTACAGAAAATACACTTAATAATTACAGAAAATACACTTAATAATTATAGAAAATACACTTAATAAATACAGAAAATACACTTTATAATTATAGAAAATACACTTAATAATTATAGAAAATACACTTTATAATTATAGAAAATACACTTAATAATTATAGAAAATACACTTTATAATTATAGAAAATACACTTAATAATTATAGAAAATACACTTAATAATTATAGAAAATACACTTTATAATTATAGAAAATACACTTTATAATGAAATAGAAAACAAAGGACAAACATTAAAACAAATCATGAGTGAGAGGAGCGAGGAAGACTGTGATGAAGGTGGAGAGTCTATTTATATAGACAGGTATATCACAGGCAGGTGGAGCGAGTCCATGTACGGCTTTATGAGTTAGAGGACGACGGTTTCATGGTCACATCTTCTAGTTGTGAACAAACTGTAGACGTCTAATAACTACAACCATCCAGTCTGCACACGATGATAGAAGAGTTCAGACTTTATTACTAAGATGGAAACATGTTGCTTTAGTCTCGATATGATCCCAGAACGCCGTCAGCAGCTTTAGTCTCGATATGATCCCAGAACGCCGTCAGCAGCTTTAACCTCGATATGATCCCAGAACGCCGTCAGCTGCTTTAACCTCGATATGATCCCAGAACGCCGTCAGCAGCTTTAACCTCGATATGATCCCAGAACGCCGTCAGCAGCTTTAGTCTCGATATGATCCCAGAACGCCGTCAGCAGCTTTAACCTCGATATGATCCCAGAACGCCGTCAGCAGCTTTAGTCTCGATATGATCCCAGAACGCCGTCAGCAGCTTTAACCTCGATATGATCCCAGAACGCCGTCAGCAGCTTTAGTCTCGATATGATCCCAGAACGCCGTCAGCAGCTTTAACCTCGATATGATCCCAGAACGCCGTCAGCAGCTTTAGTCTCGATATGATCCCAGAACACCGTCAGCAGCTTTAACCTCGATATGATCCCAGAACGCCGTCAGCTGCTTTAGTCTCGATATGATCCCAGAACACCGTCAGCTGCTTTAGTCTCGATATGATCCCAGAACGCCGTCAGCAGCTTTAACCTCGATATGATCCCAGAACGCCGTCAGCAGCTTTAGTCTCGATATGATCCCAGAACGCCGTCAGCAGCTTTAACCTCGATATGATCCCAGAACACCGTCAGCAGCTTTAACCTCGATATGATCCCAGAACGCCGTCAGCAGCTTTAGTCTCGATATGATCCCAGAACACCGTCAGCTGCTTTAGTCTCGATATGATCCCAGAACACCGTCAGCAGCTTTAACCTCGATATGATCCCAGAACGCCGTCAGCTGCTTTAGTCTCGATATGATCCCAGAACGCCGTCAGCAGCTTTAACCTCGATATGATCCCAGAACGCCGTCAGCAGCTTTAGTCTCGATATGATCCCAGAACGCCGTCAGCTGCTTTAGTCTCGATATGATCCCAGAACGCCGTCAGCAGCTTTAGTCTCGATATGATCCCAGAACGCCGTCAGCAGCTTTAACCTCGATATGATCCCAGAACACCGTCAGCAGCTTTAACCTCGATATGATCCCAGAACGCCGTCAGCAGCTTTAGTCTCGATATGATCCCAGAACGCCGTCAGCAGCTTTAACCTTGATATGATCCCAGAACGCCGTCAGCTGCTTTAACCTCGATATGATCCCAGAACGCCGTCAGCAGCTTTAACCTCGATATGATCCCAGAACGCCGTCAGCTGCTTTAACCTCGATATGATCCCAGAACGCCGTCAGCTGCTTTAACCTCGATATGATCCCAGAACGCCGTCAGCTGCTTTAACCTTGATATGATCCCAGAACGCCGTCAGCTGCTTTAACCTCGATATGATCCCAGAACACCGTCAGCAGCTTTAGTCTCGATATGATCCCAGAACGCCGTCAGCAGCTTTAACCTCGATATGATCCCAGAACGCCGTCAGCAGCTTTAACCTCGATATGATCCCAGAACGCCGTCAGCAGCCTCTCAGGTTCTTCTGCTGTGTTTCTACATGATGACGACGTTTCATGTGTCGTTGCAGATCACAGTGTTCAGGATGGGCTCTGAGGGGCAGCAGGACATCGAGATGTCCATCCTGACAGCTCTGCTCAAAGGTAACAGAGTCACGTCGTCCGGTTTCCACCAGTCAAACATTCTGGTTTCCAGTGTTCCCACAGCTGAAGTTTCTATGTGCAGGTACGAACGCGTCGGCGTCGGATCAGCTGAGTTTGGCTCTGGCCTGGAACAGAGTGGACATCGCTCGCAGTCAGATCTTTGTGTACGGACTCCACTGGCCTGTGAGTGTTATTGATCCATCGGTCTATAATCTATATATTGATCTGTCTGTCTCTGATTGATAACATCACATCCTCCAACTTTAAAGTCCTGACCAACACACAGTCCTGCTGCCAGTTACACTCAGATGTGGATTCATCCGCCACTGAAAATAGTCCCTAATAAATGCACAATAATCCTCCTGTTGGATTCATCAACCTTTTTATCTAATATTGATCCGACATACTGAAGATTCAAGAGCTTTTATTGTCACATGTGCAGCAACGCTGGAAGCTTCCAGTTTGAGTTTATAATCAAATATAATAAAACCTGCTGGCAGCTTCAGTTTAAAGACTCAAATATATATTAATGATATTTGTTTTTTAATCGACATCTTCAGCTCTGAGTTATTGATCTGTGTGTGTGATCAATAACTGTGTCTGCAGCCTGTCAGCAGTTTAACCACCGACCGTCCCAGAAGCCCAGCGGCTGGCCAGCGATCAGCAGCAGCAGGAGGAGGAGGAGGAGGAGGAGGAGGAGGAGGAGGAGGTAAAGGTAAAGCCAGGGGGAAGAAAGGAAAAGGAGGCAAAACCAAACCTGAACCTCCTGAAGAGACCGACCCGAGAAAACTGGAGCTGCTCAACTGGGTGAGAAACATCAGCTACAGCTTATTGTTGCTGATTTCAGTCACAGAGGAGAATATCTGAACTTATCACTAACCAAACATCTGGGTCTTCATCAACTTCATCATCTTCATCAGGAGAAAAGAAATTCAAACAGGAAGTTTTGGGCCGAATCATTTCTCCACAAAAAACTGAAGCTTATAACCTGAATGAAAGTCTCTTAACTTTTCAGCTGCAGGTGTGAAAAGAGGTTAAAAACATTAAAGCCAGACGCTGATCGGATCTGCTGGATCACATGACTGCTAGCTAACCTGAAACTGAACCTTTAGCTCCCGAAAATAACAAATGTATTCACAACTCAGACTAAACTGTTAGCTTAGCCTTGCAGCTATTAAAACTGAATTATAGCTAACCTCAACATTTAATAATAATAATAACAATAATAATAATAATAATAATGATAATATAGAATGTTTTTAGGACGTTTCATACAAAAAGATACAGTGTGCTTATAAAGGATGAAGAATAAACATAAACAGACAGATGCAAGAAAAAGGAAATTAAAAAATAGAAAAGATTTTTTAAATAAAAGAGATTTAAAAATGTTTAAATTATCAGTAAATGAGTAATACGTTAAAACAATAAGACAGCGATAATAAGTTAAAACAGAACCAGGAGCTAACCTCAACCAAACTACTTTAGTTGCTAAACCGTTAGCTAAACATAGCTAACTGTGTCTCTGCTAAACTGCACCGTTAGCTAACTTTAACCCAACTCAGCTGCTAAAGTTAACCGTTAGCTAAACATAGCTAACTGTGTCTCTGCTAAACTGCACCGTTAGCTAACTTTAACCCAACTCAGCTGCTAAAGTTAACCGTTAGCTAAACATAGCTAACTGTGTCTCTGCTAAACTGCACCGTTAGCTAACTTTAACCCAACTCAGCTGCTAAAGTTAACCGTTAGCTAAACATAGCTAACTGTGTCTCTGCTAAACTGCACCGTTAGCTAACTTTAACCCAAATCAGCTGCTAAAGTTAACCGTTAGCTAATGAAAGCTTTTAGCTGAAGGTTTCGCTAGCGAGGGGAAATCAACAGAACTGCTAAACTCAACTAACAGTTAAACTGAATTGAAACTGTTTATTTAATAAAACAAATTGAAAAATATCAGTAAATAAATCATGAGAAATACTTGGATGTAGTTCAAATATAATTAAAGTTTAAACAGAACCAGGAGCTAACCTCAACCAAACTACTTTAGTTGCTAAACCGTTAGCTAGACATAGCTAACTATGTCTTAAACAGAACCAGGAGCTAACCTCAACCAAACTACTTCAGGTTTTTAAAATGCTATCTGATCTCAACCAAACTGTTTTTGGGGACTCTTTGCTAATTTGTTTACTGGCAGCATTTTGCTTTATATTTCAGATGTTAAACATATTTTTATAATGTTCATAACGTTCATAGGATGAGAAAGATCTGGAAGGGTTTGGGGTTGGGGGGGGGGGTCCTCAACCACCAGCTCACCTGACCTTTGGATTAAGTCAAGAAACAGCAACCTGCACTAGTCTAGATCAGTTAGATATATGATCGGGTGGATCAGAACAGGAAATGATTATTAGAAGAATGATTATCTCATATTTAAAATGTTTTACTGCTCCAGCTGAGAAACAGCTTCAGTGAACCTGGTCTGCTGAGCTCAGAGCTGCACTGATCTGAACCAGTCTGGTGAAGCAGGGTCTCCTGTTGGTGATGAGATTTAAGAGATTGATTTTAGATCAATTAGAACATGTTGTCAACCCTGTAAAATGTAAAATTATGTTATATTTCTAGATTTCAGCATTAAGGTACATACATTCACACTAACCTAAAAACCTTTTACTGGGTTCCTTCCTCCAGTTCTTGGTGCCTTTTTTCTTAAGTGGTTCAAAATGGTTCAATTTAGCACCAAATCTGTGTAACAAACGGTATCAATGTAAATATAAGTGAGCGTGTGAATGTTTCATAATGTTCGGAGTCTGTAAACACTCTAAAATAAAAAGGTTTATCGCAGATTAATAACGAGAAAAACTGGACACAGTTCTGAGCAGCAACTCAAGTTAATCTTTCAGATGATGCATCATCAATCAATCAATCAATCAGTCAATCAGTCATCACTTCTATGTGTCAGATACCGTTGACCTGCTGCCCCCCCCCCCCCCCCCTCAGCTTCCAAAAGTTTATTATTATTATTCCTTTCATAGACAAATATTGTTTGCTCATCATAGTATAGGCAGGTATAGTATAGGTATAGTATAGTATAGTATAGTATAGGTATAGTATAGTATAGGTATAGTATAGTATAGTATAGTATAGGTATAGTATAGTATAGGTATAGTATAGTATAGTATAGTATAGGTATACTATAGTATAGTATAGTATAGGTATAGTATAGTATAGGTATAGTATAGTATAGTATAGGTATAGTATAGTATAGGTATAGTATAGTATAGTATAGGTATAGTATAGTATAGGTATAGTATAGTATAGTATAGGTATAGTATAGTATAGTATAGTATAGGTATAGTATAGTATAGTATAGTATAGGTATAGTATAGGTATAGTATAGTATAGTATAGGTATAGTATAGTATAGTATAGTATAGTATAGGTATAGTGTAGTATAGTATAGGTATAGTATAGGTATAGTATAGGTATAGTATAGTATAGTATAGGTATAGTATAGTATAGTATTAGTATAGTATAGGTATAGTATAGTATAGTATAGTATAGTATAGGTATAGTATAGTATAGGTATAGTATAGTAAAGGTATAGTATAGTATAGTATAGGTATAGTATAGTATAGTATAGGTATAGTGTAGTATAGTATAGGTATAGTATAGGTATAGTATAGTATAGTATAGGTATAGTATAGTATAGGTATAGTATAGTATAGTATAGTATAGGTATAGGTATAGTATAGTATAGTATAGGTATAGTATAGTATAGTAAAGTATAGGTATAGTATAGTATAGGTATAGTATAGTATAGGTATAGTATAGTATAGTATAGTATAGTATAGGTATAGTATAGTATAGTATAGGTATAGTATAGTATAGTATAGTATAGTATAGGTATAGTATAGTATAGTATAGGTATAGTATAGTATAGTATAGTAAAGTATAGGTATAGTATAGTATAGTATAGTATAGGTATAGGTATAGTATAGTATAGTATAGGTATAGTATAGTATAGGTATAGTATAGTATAGTATAGTATTAGTATAGTATAGTATAGTATAGGTATAGTATAGTATAGTATAGTATAGGTATAGTATAGTATAGTATAGTATAGTATAGTATAGTATAGTATAGTATAGGAGGCAATAATCATGTAGGAAAACATGAACAAATAATGTTCATTTTACAGCTTTTATCATTTACAAAAGTCTTTTTCATGTGAGTGTTGAGACACATTTTTGGTCTGTTCTACCACAAAGACCAGCCGTCACATCCTGCAGGTCTCTGAGTATCTGCGTCACCAGATGTTTCCTCTGTGCTTCATCCACAGCCAGCAGGACTCTTCTCCTCCATGTGCTGATGTTTTTACACTCAGCGTTTGTTCAACACAAACTATCTTCCAGATCAGACCTCGAAACACAAACATTAACTGTTAGTATCAAAGCAACCGAAGCTTCAGCTGACTAAACGCTGCTCATTCTGTCAGAAACACGTAAAGAGTTTGAACATGTTTACAGACGTTATGAATCTTTCAGTTGCTGGTGAGTCAGGTGACTGTTGGGAGGAACTGATGATGATGATGATGATGATGATGATGATGATGATGATGCTGCTGCAGGTGAACTCTCTGGAACAGGCCATGATGGACGCTCTGGTGTTGGACAGGGTGGACTTCGTGAAGCTGCTGATTGAGAACGGCGTCAACATTCATCACTTCCTGACCATCCCTCGCCTGGAGGAGCTTTACAACACGGTGAGACTCACCTGCTGCACCTGCTGCAGACATCCACCACATCACACCTGCTGCACCTGCTGCAGACATCCATCACATCACACCTGCTGCACCTGCTGCAGACATCCATCACATCACACCTGCTGCAGACATCCATCACATCACACCTGCTGCAGACATCCAACACATCACACCTGCTGCACCTGCTGCAGACATCCACCACATCACACCTGCTGCACCTGCTGCAGACATCCATCACATCACACCTGCTGCAGACATCCAACACATCACACCTGCTGCACCTGCTGCAGACATCCACCACATCACACCTGCTGCACCTGCTGCAGACATCCATCACATCACACCTGCTGCAGACATCCAACACATCACACCTGCTGCAGACATCCATCACATCACACCTGCTGCACCTGCTGCAGACATCCATCACATCACACCTGCTGCAGACATCCAACACATCACACCTGCTGCAGACATCCAACACATCACACCTGCTGCACCTGCTGCAGACATCCAACACATCACACCTGCTGCAGACATCCATCACATCACACCTGCTGCACCTGCTGCAGACATCCATCACATCACACCTGCTGCAGACATCCAACACATCACACCTGCTGCAGACATCCATCACATCACACCTGCTGCACCTGCTGCAGACATCCATCACATCACACCTGCTGCACCTGCTGCAGACATCCAACACATCACATCTGCTGCAGACATCCAACACATCACACCTGCTGCACCTGCTGCAGACATCCATCACATCACACCTGCTGCACCTGCTGCAGACATCCACCACATCACACCTGCTGCACCTGCTGCAGACATCCAACACATCACATCTGCTGCAGACATCCATCACATCACACCTGCTGCACCTGCTGCAGACATCCATCACATCACACCTGCTGCACCTGCTGCAGACATCCAACACATCACACCTGCTGCACCTGCTGCAGACATCCAACACATCACACCTGCTGCAGACATCCATCACATCACACCTGCTGCAGACATCCATCACATCACACCTGCTGCAGACATCCATCACATCACACCTGCTGCAGACATCCATCACATCACACCTGCTGCAGACATCCAACACATCACACCTGCTACAGACATCCAACACATCACACCTGCTGCACCTGCTGCAGACATCCACCACATCACACCTGCTGCAGACATCCATCATGTCACACCTGCTGCAGACATCCATCACATCACACCTGCTGCACCTGCTGCACCTGCTGCAGACATCCATCACATCACACCTGCTGCACCTGCTGCACCTGCTGCAGACATCCATCACATCACACCTGCTGCACCTGCTGCACCTGCTGCAGACATCCATCATGTCACACCTGCTGCAGACATCCAACACATCACACCTGCTGCAGACATCCATCATGTCACACCTGCTGCAGACATCCAACACATCACACCTGCTGCAGACATCCAACACATCACACCTGCTGCACCTGCTGCACCTGCTGCAGACATCCAACACATCACACCTGCTGCAGACATCCAACACAACATCACACCTGCTGCACCTGCTGCAGACATCCAACACAACATCACACCTGCTGCACCTGCTGCAGACATCCAACACATCACACCTGCTGCAGACATCCAACACAACATCACACCTGCTGCAGACATCCATCACATCACACCTGCTGACGGAGAGTTACAGTCACACTCTGAGGAATCTCAGATTCAACTATTTAATGAACATTGATCGTCACTAACCTGCAGGTGAAATATATTCAGACACATCTGTCATCTTTGGTTTTCTGACATTCACATGTGATTCATTTACACGATGTAGTCACATATTAATATGTTTAGTTCACACCATAAACAGTATTAATGTAGATTAATGTAGATTAATGTAGATTAATGGTTAATAAATCATGAGTTTGGGTCTCCTCGTGTCATCTCGTGCACCTTCACTCATTGGCTGATGTTTGTTTTTCACCACCTGGATTTAACGAAGCAGACAGGTAAAAGCCTTCTGTTGGATAATTACTGTATGGATGATTATCTTTCAGCTGGCAACAAGTTATTGAACCTCAACTGATGCAATGAGCAGCTTCTCATTTCCTTAAACAACCGTGTTGAAGATGTTAGTCTGTTTGAGGGTCAGATCATCGGCGTGCATCAAGAGAAAACATCTGAGGAGAAACAGAAACCACTAAAACTGGGTTAAGAACTGTCCAAACTGGAAGGATACTGGGGAACCATCATCTTCCAGGAAGGAACTGATCGTGATCGGCGATCATTAAATGTTTGGTGAAATCAAGTTGCAGAAAAACAACAGAAGAAGTCAGAGCTGTGTTTAATAGTGAACGTATCCACACACACAGTGCAAAGGGAACTTAAGGGACTGAACAGCTGTGTAGCCTAAAGAAAACCACTAACCAGTGAAGCTAACTGGAAAACCAGGAAGCATAAAGACTGGACTGTGGAGGAATGGAAGGAGGTCATGTGGTCTGATGAGTCCAGACTGATGGGAGCATCATGTCTAGTGCCTACTGTACAAGCCTGTAGGGGGGCAGTGCTGTGACCCGGGGTCATGGGGTCGCTGCAGTTGGTCGGGGTTAGGTTCAGCGTCCAGAGAATGAGGTCAGCTGACTACCTGAAGATACTGAACCACCAGATTATTCCATCAATGGAGTTTTTCTTCCCTGATGGCGCGAGCATATTCCAAGATGACAACACCAGAGTCCATCAGGATCACACTGTGACAGACTGGTTCAGGGGAGCATGAGACACACATGGACTGGCCTCCACAGAGTCCAGACCTGAACCCCCCTCTGAGAATCTTTGGGATGTGCTGGAGAAGACTCTCCCGTCATCGATACAAGATCTTAAATTAATGCGACACTGAACGGAAATAAATCTTGTGACATGTCAGAGTCTGCCCCCCCCCCCCCCCCCCCCCTCACCTGTTGCTGTGGGAATCATCCAATCATTCAGTCTCACTCTCTGCTCTGCCACACCCCTCATTAGTTCAACCACCTTCACCTGGCGCTCCCACCTGCTCATCAGGGTTAGGGTTAGCCAGTATATAAGCTGCCTCGGCCCACTCCCCCCTTGTCAGATTGTCTACGCTACTATGCTAAGTCATCTTGCTTTCATCACTGGACTGCCTTCCTGGTTTCTGATCAGCTTGTCTTTGACCGTCGCTCCTCGTCTCTGCCCCGGTAAACCCACCAGCCTTCTGTCCCTGACTCTGATCCCTGGTCTTCGTCCGCTGTGGGAGTGGAAGATCCGGTGGAGTCATACTCATCAGAACTGTGTTTCTCCGACCGTGCTAATATTGCCTTGACATCGTGTGAAATAAAGACTGCAAAGTTTATACCAGTGTCGTTTGTGCTGCTATTGGGTCCAACCTATACCCGTTACAGTGACACTGCAGAAGCTTCTAGAAACGACGCCACAGCGAATCACAGCTGAAGGAGGTCCAACGAGACATCAGAGTGTGTGACCTTTTGTTCTTTAGGTGTCCAGGCAGTTTATTACAGGCCCCTCAATGTTAAACTATTGTCCTGGAAGTTTCCAGAGTAATTTGCAGGTATTTAAGGATAATTTTAGATGATTTTAAAGGTGCAGTTTGGTACAAATTATAAGAAGAAATGTGAAAAGTGTGAAGTCGGTTTAGTTGATGAGTCATTCTGTTTGGATTCATACATACAAAACATTCTTAATAAATCAGATTCTTATATTTTATGTTATGTTATTAAACAGTTATGATATTTAGCACATTAGTTTCCTTCTTAAAAACTCTTAATGAGCACATTTCCTGTGTTTTAATTACACAAACCTTTCAAAGAAATGAATCAACAGTATATGTTGACATCATTTCATACACACAAACTCCCTGCAAATAATTAACTGTTATACCTGCAAATTACTGTGGAGATTAAAATGAAGGAGCCTGTACAATAAAACATTCTGGTCTTATTTAAATATTGTTGAAATGAAGCTGAAACAGGAAGCAGTCACTCTTCAACCCGACCGCGTCGCAGCAGTTTTAACCTCTTCAAACATGCAGCTGCTCTGAAGACGAGTTATTAAAACAAAAGCTTTCTGCTTTAACCTCCATCTTCTCGTTCACATGTTCATCTGCAGCTTAAAGCCTCCAGTGATCCACTCTGAGGTCTGTTAGATCACCGCTGTCTCTAATCTTAATCTAAAAAAGCTCTTAAAACAACATGCGGTGGTTCATGTCGGTCACATTATTGTCAGATTAAAGTGACGCTCCGCTGCCGTCTGTCTGCTCAGCTTTAATTCAGACTTTCTGTTCAACTTGTTTGGTTTTTACTCGTTTTCACACTGAATTAATCTGCTGGTTTAAACGTGTCTGCAGTCTCTCCGACAGCGTCATCAAAACTACTCTTCATCATTTTGCTGTTTGTCTTGCAGAAGTTGGGACCAGCCAACACGCTGCACTTTGTGGTCCGAGACGTCAAAAAGGTGAGAACCAGGATTTAATACAAACTGTGTTGGTTTGAATATAATAGGATCCTGTTTCCAGCATAAATCCCACATTTACTGTATGAAACTGGTCTAATTCTGCTCGTTCACACAGAATCTCTGATCGATCGTCTCGTCCTCCAACATAAAATGAGCCACTAGTGTCCAGAAAAAACTCACATATATAAAAAGTCAAATATATTCAGGCCTGTAAATTCCTGTCTGTCCAAGAAATATGATGATTTAGAAGCTGTTATTCCTGTAAATTGACTTATAAAAACCTAAATATTGGAATATATTGGCACTGGAATCAATACATTGATCACTTTAATGGCAGCTGGTTGTGCAGCAGTGAAATAGACACACAAAGATAAAAACACATAAACACATCATACATGTTTAAACTATACATGCACACATGTTTAAATGATGTAAATATGAAATCTAAATCTCCTTTTCTTTAGTTGAGAAGGTGTGAAACACTTTTTATCTGTTAAATTTGTTTAAAAAGGATCCAAAAGATGTGAAACTGTGGCTGTTTGGTGTGTTTCACACAGAACAGAAAGAGTTCCTGCTGCAGATGTTTAAAACTATTTTCTATATGAGAGATAAATACCAACAGCTGGAGGATGATGATGATGATGATGATGATTGAAAGGAAGGATGTGTGATGATATCGTTCAAAGGAAGAGCTGACGAAGTTCTTATTTTGTAGACGTTTATTAGACGATGGCCATCGGGTCCATTCCATGTATAAAGATGGTCTGGGCACCGTACCCCTGTCGGTGCATAGCTTATATGGGATTTGTTGTGGAAATTTTCTCTCGAGAAAGAAGGCACATGGAGACATAAAGAAAGCATTAAACATTGTTACTTGTTGAAGCAGTTGTAAACACTGTACAATCCATCACATCATCAGTAACAATTATACAAATGTCCAAACACAAACAAAAATACAATCATCTTGTATTTTTGGAGAGAAAGCATGTTGTTCAGCTGGCCTTTCCCTAAAGCCAGCCCTTTCTCTAAAGATTGTGAACTCAAACTAGACAGCTTTATACCTCTCCAGAAGCAAAGCTAAAAACAGTCTGGTCCCTAAATGGACACTTCCACAAACCATTACACCTTCTTACAAACAAGTATGGTCTCTAAAACAGTAGGCTTAAGACAGATATCTCTAGCTAACCCCAGAGGTCAGCAAGCAACCCTCAGATAGAAACAAGTTCAAGAGTTCAACTAGACTAGGAGCAGCAACATGTGTCCCCAAAATGACAATGACATTACATCACATTCAGTTGATAACAAACATTGACTCCTTAGTTTGAAAACATTTGTAACATATATACAAAAGATTTATAAAATGATAACCTACTATTCACTTTTCTTTCACAGGTTACACATCTGTATCTTATCACATGAATAACATAGGTTTTCCATGGGCACTAGGTCAGTTGGGAGCCATCCATCATGTAATTGACAGCTGCCTCACAACATATTATGTGTCACAACAACCCACATCTGGACCAGTTCCAAACTTGACCATGGATCCATTGTTTGTATCTCTAAGGTCCCCCTGAAGGGCCATACCATGTTACCTAAGGTGACATGCAGACTCTGAAATGTTTATGTCACATGTCCAACACCCAAAATCAGTAAAGTACATAGGGTCAGATAAAAATCATACTAACAGTGATGATGTCAGTTGATGGTGATGATGATGATGATGATGAGGTTAACATGTGTGATATAGTGTCAGTAGTGTCTCCAGATCCTGAAAATCAACCCTGACTGACCCCAGCTGACTTGTCTTCCAGGGGAATCTTCCTCCGGATTACCAGATCACGCTGATCGACATCGGACTGGTGCTGGAGCTGCTGATGGGAGGAGCTTACCGCTGCAAATACACCAGGAAGAGCTTCAGGACGCTGTACAACAACCTGTACGGCCTGAAAAGAGTGAGCTGACGTCCGGTGTTCAGCAGACAGGACGTGTGATGTAGGCTGTGATGCTTTATTAGAAGTTCTGGTTCTGAGTGTTCATGACACTCTGCACTGGAACTCCTCGGTGCTGATGAAGATGAATTAGACGTGTAACATGATGAATATTCAGTTTCCATTGAGCCGTCAGTGGAGAAGCTTCATCAGTCGTCCGTGTCGATGTTTCAGCTTCTTTGGGCTCAGTTCAGACCTGCCGGGTTTCTCCCTGTATTCACCTCCTGCTCTGCTCCCATGCTGTAGTTTCTCCTGAGAAACTCCCCTAATCTGCATTAATCTGCATTAATCTGCATTAATCTGCAGGTCCTCAACCTTCATTATTAATAATCGTCACACAAACACATCTACATGTTTCACATGTGTGTCTGACGTTACACAAGTTGCCAGATCGTCTATGAAACACAATCTACACACACAATCTACACACACCATCTATGGCTGTTTGATGTGTTGGAGTTTCTCATAATTTGAAACCTAAATGTTTGCAGTTATTTTTCCGTTGCTGCTCTGACGCTCTGACTGCTGATTTCCTGCAAACACCCAAGCTGCTCAAAGCTCTAATATCTGTTCTCTTTTGGAAAGATGTGTCTCTATAATCAACTAATCTCACCTTATTTTGTCTATTTCAGCCTAAAGCTTTGAAACTTCTTGGGATGGAGGTATGTTATTGTTTATTTAAAACAGTTTCAGAAACTGTGGTACATCCGTTTTGAGAATAATAGTTCCTGACATGTTCTCTTACTCAAGGATGACGAGCCTCGTCCAAAGGGAAAAGGGAAGAAGAACAAGAAGAAAGAGGAGGAGGAGGACATTGATGTGGACGACCCCGAAGTCTGCCGGTTTCAGTACCCGTTCCACGAGCTGATGGTGTGGGCCGTGCTGATGAAACGCCAGAAGATGGCGTTGTTCCTGTGGCAGCGGGGGGAGGAGGCCATGGCCAAAGCTCTGGTGGCCTGTAAGCTCTACAAGGCCATGGCCCATGAGTCATCCCAGAGCGAACTGGTGGACGACATCTACCAGGACCTGGAGAACAACTCCAAGTGAGTCCAGTCAGTCTGGAGAGCCATTTCCATGTCAAGCTGTCCAGTTTATTCCACTGTTTAAGTCATAATGTTATGTTGCTCCTGTGCAGGGAGTTCGGTCAGCTGGCCTACGAGCTGCTGGATCAGTCATACAAACACGACGAGCAGGTGGCCATGAAGCTGCTGACATATGAACTGAAGAACTGGAGTAACTCCACCTGTCTGAAGCTGGCAGTGGCCGCTAAACACAGAGATTTCATCGCTCACACCTGCAGCCAGATGCTGCTGACCGACATGTGGATGGGCTGTCTGAGGATGGGAAAGAGCAACAGCCTGAAGGTAGGAACAGCCTGAGGGTAGGAACAGACTGAAGGTAGGAACTGCCTGATGGTAGGAACAGCCTGATGGAAGGAACAGCCTGATGGTAGGAACAGACTGATGGTAGGAACAGACTGATGGTAGGAACAGCCTGATGGTAGGAACAGACTGATGGTAGGAACAGCCTGATGGTAGGAACAGACTGATGGTAGGAACAGCCTGAAGGTAGGAACACCCTGAAGGTAGGAACAGACTGATGGTAGGAACAGCCTGATGGTAGGAACAGACTGATGGTAGGAACAGACTGATGGTAGGAACAGACTGATGGTAGGAACAGCCTGATGGTAGGAACAGCCTGATGGTAGGAACAGACTGATGGTAGGAACAGACTGATGGTAGGAACAGCCTGAAGGTAGGAACAGCCTGAAGGTAGGAACAGCCTGAGTGTAGGAACAGACTGAAGGTAGGAACTGCCTGATGGTAGGAACAGCCTGATGGAAGGAACAGCCTGAAGGTAGGAACAGCCTGAGTGTAGGAACAGCCTGATGGTAGGAACAGACTGATGGTAGGAACAGCCTGAAGGTAGGAACAGCCTGATGGTAGGAACAGCCTGATGGTAGGAACAGACTGATGGTAGGAACAGCCTGCAGGTAGGAACAGCCTGAAGGTAGGAACAGCCCGAAGGTAGGAACAGCCTGATGGTAGGAACAACCCGAAGGTAGGAACAGCCTGATGGTAGGAACAGCCTGATGGTAGGAACAACCCGAAGGTAGGAACAGCCTGATGGTAGGAACAGCCTGCAGGTAGGAACAGCCTGATGGTAGGAACAACCCGAAGGTAGGAACAGCCTGATGGTAGGAACAGCCCGAAGGTAGGAACAACCCGAAGGTAGGAACAGCCTGATGGTAGGAACAACCCGAAGGTAGGAACAGCCTGATGGTAGGAACAGCCTGCAGGTAGGAACAGCCTGATGGTAGGAACAGCCTGATGGTAGGAACAGCCCGAAGGTAGGAACAGACTGATGGTAGGAACAGCCTGCAGGTAGGAACAGCCTGATGGTAGGAACAGCCTGCAGGTAGGAACAGACTGAAGGTAGGAACAGACTGATGGTAGGAACAGCCTGATGGTAGGAACAGCCTGATGGTAGGAACAGACTGATGGTAGGAACAGCCTGAAGGTAGGAACAGACTGATGGTAGGAACAGCCTGATGGTAGGAACAGCCTGATGGTAGGAACAGACTGATGGAAGGAACAGCCTGATGGAAGGAACAGCCTGATGGTAGGAACAGACTGATGGTAGGAACAGCCTGAAGGTAGGAACAGACTGATGGTAGGAACAGCCTGAAGGTAGGAACAGACTGATGGTAGGAACAGACTGATGGTAGGAACAGCCTGAAGGTAGGAACAGCCTGATGGTAGGAACAGACTGATGGTAGGAACAGCACTGAGGGCTTCTGTCAGAGTTGAATCTACAAAAAACACAAAGAGAAGTGCTTTGGTTGACTTTGGTTCAGGTTCAGGTCCTTTGGCGCCATTATACATGGTAGCACTCTAGATCTGAAATGAATAGATGATTAATCAATTGGCTGAATGACTGGAAATGTACTGGCTTCTTTCTATGCAAAACACCAAATCCTCTCTGGTAGCTGCTTCTCACATGTACATATTTGCTAGTTTCCCAGTTTTCCATGAAAGTCAACTCAACATCTTCTTGTTTGTGACTGTTCAGACAAAACATCTGAATATGTTCACTTGGGCTCCTGGGAATAAAGACAGGGATTTTATCTACTGATCAATCAATTGATTATGACAGTACTCATATGATGGAATAATACAACCTGTCCCTCAGTTTGATAAAATGCAACTTAACAACAAATGAGCTCAATAGAAACTAAAACTAGATTCATCTTGCTCCCTTGTACCTACGTGTGTGTAGCAGGACTCATTGTTCTGGTACTCTGTTGGTATACAGGAAGTACTCTGTAAATAGGGAATAATGACGCTGTATGTTGCGGGCTGCAGTCTAAAACTTTACCTTAAAGTTTGCAAATGTCAGTGTTTGGATTAGACTCAAACACAGCCTGTATATACAGATGGACATAGAGAGGTGTGATGTCACCTGTTGGTTTCACTGGCACCAGTTTGAAGCCCAGTGTTGCAGTTTATGGTCACGCTTCCGAAACGCCCCTCGGACTGAAGCTAATGCTAGCTTACTGGGAACACCGAGCACTGCACACTTGGGCTAACGTTAGCTACTTTATCATGTTAGCTACTATAGCTAAACTGTGCTAACAGGGCAGGTATTGACATCAAGTAACATTAAACTTAGTGAAATATTGTGAGAGTCCAGGAGCCAGGGAGAGCCGCAGCTGTCAATCAACGCCCACACAGCAGACATCAAAGCTAATTTAAGTCTTCAAATCTTAATAACAGAGCGATAATTTCTAAAATGACCACCAGCTCACTTATGAGAGGGCCTGAATTTAGAGACTGAGACCAGAATGACTCGTTGAAAACAATGATTGACTTAGTATTTCCAGAGAGAAGCTGAGGCTTTTTGAAGCAGTTAGAATCAACTGGAGCCGCTAGCAGTCATCAGTTGCACTTAAACCCTCTGGAACGGAGCGTAGTGTCAACGCTTCACTTGTTCTACAAAACATTAAATAACTTCGGAACCGTTTATGATATCGACAAGCTTATTTTTTGGTCTGAACTGTGAGATTATCAGCTCTCTGAGGCATCTTGAATGGTTCCTTTACAACCATCAGGGCTGATTTACCATGCGTGCAATCAAGTGATGCAGGAACAGGAGCTTCACTCGAGTCACTGTGTGAAGTGACTGCAGTCTTCCATATATCAACTGATTAGGTCGTCAATTTCTCAGTGATATATAACAGTTTGATATTTACTCTCAGAGGTGATGTTGACCAAAATATAAAGACAGCACCAGAATGTATATATTGTCACAGTGTCTACTAAAAAAAAGCCTGAGATAATCTGCAAACAAATGACTGTAACTCACTGAAAACTTCACATCAAGCTCCAAAACACCTAAATACAACTTTTCACGTTGAAAAAACAACTGGTTGACTTTGGGGTTATTCAGCAAAACATACATTTTTTTTCACTGGACACTTTTTTTTTTGTCAAATATGGTATTCTCACACAAAGGTAATGCATGATGGTGACTTTATACTGCACCAGAAAGGGCAGGTTCCCCTGAATAATATGATGTATAACACTTGATTCTCACTGACAGAATAAGCTCAAAATTGGCAAAAATATAAAAGCATGTCCAGGCACTTTGTTTATGTAGGTTTTAGAGGGTTAAGGTAGTTCAGCCTCAGGTCGTGGTAGCTGCTGATTGGACTCTGTCTTGTTATATGTACTCTGGTTATTCTACTGTTGCTATTTGTTTTCTACTTTACCTGTATAAAACTTATTTATCAACCTGAAATGCTGTATCTAGATGTACAGTAAACCGTCAGGGTATCGTCTGTCAGCTGACTGATGAACAAGCTCAAAAAGAAAACAAAAACTCACAATATGTCCAGCCGTGACAAGTTTTGTCTTTGGTATTTATATATATAAACATGGTTTGACAGAGACCAGCGAATATCTAACAGCTTCATATTCGCTGTTTTACCGCCACACAGCCGCCTCTTATATTGTCATTATAAAAAGTCTTTTGCTCCCCTTCCTTGTGTCTGCAGGTGATTTTAGGAATCATTTTCCCTCCCGCCATCCTCCTGCTGGAGTTTCGTATCGGAGACGAATCTTCGTTTCATTCTTCCAAACAAAACAACGACGGCAAAACTAAAGATGATGACAACAAATCCAGCAAGGTACACCACCGACACCTGAGCCGGCTTCAGTACCGTTCCCGTCGCCAGCGAGAGTTTATTACTGATGACGGTTCTGTTTTCAGGACGCCGTCTCTAACGTCGACACAACATCCAAGAAAGGAGACGAAGAAGAGAACCAGAAGAAACACAGGAGGAGGGTTCCCATCGGGAGGAAGATCTATGAGTTCTACAACGCTCCCTTCACCAAGTTCTGGTTCAACACGGCAAGTAGACTTTTATTGTTTCGAAACATGTTGAAGCTATAATAGAAAATAATAATAATAATAATAATAATGGTGATAACAGTGTGAAACTGACACCTGTATTAGATGAGATTATATTAGTCACATTAAACACCCGTGTGTCTGTGTGTGTCAGATCTCCTACCTGGTCTACCTGATGTTGTATAATTACATCATCCTGGTGAAGATGGAGCGATGGCCGTCTCTGCAGGAGTGGATTGTCATCTCTTACATCATCACTCTGGGACTGGAGAAAGCCCGACAGGTAAACACAGAGACGCACCTGAACACCTGGCGCTACAGTTGTGTTCATATGGATCATTGTGACGGAAACATGGAGACTCCTGGACCATCAACGTGTCCAGAAACATCATCTGACTACAATTGTCACAGCCTTCAACACGTCCGCCTATAATGTATGAGAATGTGTTCTTCCTGAATTCACCCTGTATCCAAGTTGCCAGAAGTTGCACCGGGCACTGCGATCTGTGCCGCTGAGTTCATGACAGTAGAGTGCAAAGAGTCTGAATCTGAATTTCAATATAAAGTTTGGTGTCATCTGTGTAAAAATGTACATTTACATTCAGTTCATGGAGACGGGGAATGATGTTCAGTCACCAGGACGCCTCAATGTTGAGAGTTTCTGATATTCTGCAACAAACAAGTCTTCCAGATTAAAGGACAGACTCTGTGGTTGGCCCATGAACTTCAGAACAAAAGTGTTTTCTGATGTGACGCCTGGATCAGCAGGACCACATCACATCTGAGCCTTCAACCGTCGTCACATCACTGCCGGAAATTAAATATGTTAAATGATGTAACAATGATTAAGGAGAGACGTCTCTCCGTAAAGACAGCGGCTCTTAGTCAGTGGAGCCATCATCACATATCTTAACATCACAACATTTTCCAGTTCTGGTTTATCAATGACAATTTAAATTATCTACAAACAAAGCTCAGGACTTTATTTTCCATTTTGGTAATAAATCATAAATGGAAAGAGATCTAATGTTCAAGAGTCCACATTTAATTCTCTTATTTTGTTGTACTGTTGCAATGTTGGTGTTAATTTTTATTAGGTTTTTATGAATGAATCCTCTTCTGTTTACTTTGGATTTAATTGATTTAAGTGGTCGGAGGACAGATGCAGTCTTTATGTGGTTTTGGGGACAGACGCGGTCTCTATGTGGTTTTGGGGACAGACATGGTCTCTATGTGGTTTTGGGGACAGATGCGGTCTCTATGTGGTTTTGGGGACAGATGCGGTCTCTATGTGGTTTTGGGGGACAGACACAGTCTCTATGTGGTTTTGGGGACAGACGCGGTCTCTATGTGGTTTTGGGGGACAGACACAGTCTCTATGTGGTTTTGGGGACAGATGCGGTCTCTATGTGGTTTTGGGGACAGACACGGTCTCTATGTGGTTTTGGGGACAGACACAGTCTATGTGGTTTTGGGGACAGACACAGTCTCTATGTGGTTTTGGGGGACAGACACAGTCTCTATGTGGTTTTGGGGACAGACACAGTCTCTATGTGGTTTTGGGGACAGACGTGGTCTCTATGTGGTTTTGGGTGGGTAACTGCTCTAATGGAGGTGCAGAGAAGCGTGTAGGACTGCAGCTCTGCCTCCTGGTCTCAACTGGGTTGTCATGGTTTTGGTCTACTAATAAACTCAGCCATATTTCTAGATATGAGAGCAGCTCCATCCAGAGTGGGATGTATGCCGTCTCTCCTAACCAGACCAGGTCTTCCCCAGAAAGTCTGCCAGTTATCTATGAAGCCCACATCGTTTGCTGAGCTGAAGATAACTAACAACTGTCGGATTAGCGAGAAAAGTCAGTAAAAGAAGGAGAGAGCTAAGAGTAGCGTACGTTTAAATATACAGCAGGTATTTATCCACAAAGTTAACTGAGCTGGGAGCAGCAGAGACACTGTCAGGAACCACAGTCAGCAACCGGAAATGACACAATACGCTTACCGTAGCACGTTAGCACGTCAGCACGTTAGCACGTTAGCATGTCAGCACGTTAGCATGTCAGCATGTCAGCACGTCAGCACGTCAGCCAAGGCTCGAGGACGATTGTGGTTTATAAAATCAGAGTTGACTGTTAGTTGTAAACAGGAAGTGAACAGAGATCTGCTGTTAAAGTTGGCGCTGACACTGAATGTTACAGTCTGTCTCATGTCTCAGTCAGGTTTGATATGCAGCTCCACATGCAGACGTGTCACATGTTGCCCTCTCTCAGATCTTGATGTCGGAGCCGGGGAAGCTGAAGCAGAAGGTGAACGTGTGGTTGGAGGATTACTGGAACATCACGGACTTGGTGGCGATCTGCGTGTTCCTGCTCGGGCTGCTGCTGCGGCTGCAGAGCGAGCCCTACATGGGCTACGGACGCGTCATCTACTGCGTCGACATCATCTTCTGGTACATCCGAGTGCTCGACATCTTCGGGGTCAACAAGTACCTGGGACCCTACGTCATGATGATCGGCAAGATGGTAGGATGACACGCCATGACATCATAACGTCGGAAACAGTTTTTAAATGTGTATGGAAGGTGTTTATACAGTTTATTATTGTAAATGTATCGATACACTTTGGTCTGACTGTGTCTGCAGATGATCGACATGCTGTACTTCGTGGTCATCATGCTGGTGGTGCTGATGAGCTTTGGCGTGGCGCGGCAGGCCATCCTCCACCCGGACGAGGAGCCGACGTGGCGTCTGGCCCGCAACATCTTCTACATGCCGTACTGGATGATCTACGGCGAGGTGTTTGCAGACTCCATAGACCGTAAGACTAGAGTTCATAGTAAGACTTCAGTCAGTCAGTCAGCTGTTGGTCCTCATCGTCCTCATCGTCCTCATCGTCCTCATCATCCTCATCATCCTCATCGTCCTCATCGTCCTCATCGTCCTCATCGTCCTCATCGTCCTCATCATCCTCATCATCCTCATCATCCTCATCGTCCGCTGAACAGCCATACAGAGGGATGACAGGGTCCTTGAAAACCTGGAAAGTCTTTATTAGTTTCTTTAGTGCTGAACAAAGTGAACATGAACCTGGATTATTTAAATATTTATGCATTTTGAGGATTCCTGGAAAACCTGGAACATTTACTGAAGTACTGAAGTACAACGTTGAGGTACTTGTACTGTACTTGAGTATTTCCATGTGATGTTATTCTCTACATTTCAGAGGGAAATATTGTACTTTCTACTACATTTATTTAACAGCTTTAGTTACTTTTCAGATGAAGATTTGACACAATGGATAATATAACAAGCTTTTAAAAATAAGATTCTTCAGGAAAAATGCAAATTTTTTAAGGAAGATCAATAGATTGTCTGTTATAGAGGAACCCTGTTAGACCACTGTGACACACACACACACACATACACACATACACACACACACACACACACACACACATACACACACACACACACACACACACACACACACACACACATACACACACTCACACACTATCCTGTTGTTTGGTGTGTGTGTCTGTTTCTGATCTATAATCAATATCAGATGATGTCGTTCTGTCCCTGAAGTGTCTCAGACTTGTTAAAGTTTGTTTCCTGTTTGTGTTTTATTTTGGTGAAAGTGCGTCAGATGATCTAACAGGAAGTCTTCTTCTTCTCTTGTTTCGTCCTGTTATTGATTGTGTTCTGTTTTCTGTTGATGGACAGTTTATGCCATGGAGATCAATCGTGAGTATCAATTATATATTAACTAACTATAATAATGGTTTTATTGATTATATATCAGCGTTAGATAACTAGTGTGTGTCTGTATGTGTATGTGTGTGTGTGTGTGTGTGTGTGTGTATATGTGTGTGTGTGTGTGTGTGTATGTGTGTGTGTGTGTGTGTGTATGTGTGTGTGTGTGTGTGTGCAGCTCCGTGTGGAGACAACATGTATGATGAAGACGGTAAGAAGCTTCCTCCGTGTATTCCCGGCGCCTGGCTGACTCCGGCCATCATGGCGTGTTACCTGCTGGTGGCGAACATCCTGCTGGTCAACCTGCTGATCGCCGTCTTCAAGTGAGTCACTGACGTCAGACCAGACGCTCACCTGTACTCACCTGTCTGTCCACTCTCTCTCTCTATATATATATGTGTATATAATTAATCAATATATAGATATAATAATAAAGACTTTATTATAAACATTTAAACCAGCAGTGTGTTTGTAGTGAGCTGTAATTATTCCAGAAGCATCTTTCAGCTACAAGCAAACATCTATAATTTAGTATTTTTATTGATTATTGTAACACTGAACACAAGGATGACGTCACAGGACGATGGGTGTCTTGGCGCCAGCAGAGGACTGAACGGTCATCTGTTGACCAGCAGGTCTGCAGACTCTCAGCTTCAGGACGAATGAATCGGCGGCTGGAGTGAGTTTCCTCAGAGAGTCGTGCGTCAGAGAGACAGCGTGGCGTGCGAGTACATCTGTCCATCGTCCTTCGGTACAGCCGGCCCTCTGAGTTGTTCTCGTGCCGCCTCACCTGTTCCCTCGGCGTTATGTTCCCTCCCTCGGCTTTGGATCGGCTGTCTGGCCGATAGATGGATTTCCTTGCCGCCTGCACGTTGTCCCTTCTGGTTCCTCTCCGTAGCGGCAGACTCAGAGGGTCTGATCGTTCTTCGTACTCGTATCAGAGATCGATCGAGCGTTGTCAGAGGTCTTGTTGTTCATGGAGTCGTCTGCAGGACACGTGACATCAGCCTGAACGTCGACATTGATGACGGTTTTTGCGTTGATCATTTGTGATTAATTACGGGAGTGTAGTGGGCGGGATATGAGGTCGGTCCATGCGTGCACATTTTTATAAATATGATATTTTGGGTTTACGTGCATGAGGCTCAGATACGGAGCTCAGACCAGAGACCAAGTCCTGCCGTCACAGGAAAAGGAAACTACTGTCTGCAGGAAGATGTTTTCAAAATAAAAGCTCTGCCAGTGAAGAAGAGTAAGATTAAAAGCTTGTGTGTGCGCGTCTGTCCGCAGCAACACCTTCTTCGAGGTGAAGTCCATCTCCAACCAGGTGTGGAAGTTCCAGCGGTATCAGCTGATCATGACCTTCCATGACCGGCCCATCCTGCCGCCGCCGCTCATCGTCTTCCCCCACATCTACATCGTCCTCAAGAGGCTGTGCTGCCACTGCAGGCGGCGGCCGGAGGGCGAGCACGATGACCGCGAGAGGCGACTGCGTAAGATCCCGATTATTGAATATAGATGAAACCTGTTTGATTGATACATCGATCAATAACTGTGATTCCTCAGAGTTGGGTTTGATTGATACATGGATCAATAACTATGATTCCTCAGATTTGAATTGATTGATCCATGGATCAATAACTGTGTCTCCTCAGAGCTGAATTGATTGATACATGGATCAATAACTGTGTCTCCTCAGAGCTGAATTGATTGATACATGGATCAATAACTGTGTCTCCTCAGAGCTGAATTGATTGATACATGGATCAATAACTGTGTCTCCTCAGAGCTGAATTGATTGATCCATGGATCAATAACTGTGATTCCTCAGAGTTGAATTGATTGATCCATGGATCAATAACTGTGATTCCTCAGAGTTGAATTGATTGATCCATGGATCAATAACTGTGTCTCCTCAGAGTTGGATTGATTGATCCATGGATCAATAACTGTGTCTCCTCAGAGTTGAATTGATTGATCCATGGATCAATAACTGTGTCTCCTCAGAGTTGGATTGATTGATCCATGGATCAATAACTGTGTCTCCTCAGAGTTGAATTGATTGATCCATGGATCAATAACTGTGATTCCTCAGAGTTGGATTGATTGATACATGGATCAATCAGAGTTGGATTGATTGATCCATGGATCAATAACTGTGATTCCTCAGAATTGAATTGATTGATCCATGGATCAATCAGAGTTGGATTGATTGATCCATGGATCAATCAGAGCTGGATTGATTGATCCATGGATCAATCAGAGTTGAATTGATTGATCCATGGATCAATAACTGTGATTCCTCAGAGCTGAATTGATTGATCCATGGATCAATAACTGTCTCCTCAGAGTTGGATTGATTGATCCATGGATCAATCAGAGTTGAATTGATTGATCCATGGATCAATAACTGTGTCTCCTCAGAGTTGAATTGATTGATACATGGATCAATAACTGTGATTCCTCAGAGTTGGATTGATTGATACATGGATCAATAACTGTGATTCCTCAGAGTTGGATTGATTGATACATGGATCAATCAGAGTTGGCTTGATTGATCCATGGATCAATAACTGTGTCTCCTCAGAGTTGGATTGATTGATCCATGGATCAATAACTGTGTCTCCTCAGAGTTGGATTGATTGATCCATGGATCAATAACTGTGTCTCCTCAGAGTTGGATTGATTGATACATGGATCAATAACTGTGTCTCCTCAGAGTTGGATTGATTGATCCATGGATCAATAACTGTGTCTCCTCAGAGTTGAATTGATTGATCCATGGATCAATAACTGTGATTCCTCAGAGTTGGATTGATTGATACATGGATCAATCAGAGTTGGATTGATTGATCCATGGATCAATAACTGTGTCTCCTCAGAGTTGAATTGATTGATCCATGGATCAATCAGAGTTGGATTGATTGATCCATGGATCAATCAGAGCTGGATTGATTGATCCATGTATCAATCAGAGTTGAATTGATTGATCCATGGATCAATCAGAGCTGAATTGATTGATCCATGGATCAATAACTGTGATTCCTCAGAGTTGAATTGATTGATCCATGGATCAATAACTGTGATTCCTCAGAGTTGAATTGATTGATCCATGGATCAATAACTGTCTCCTCAGAGCTGGATTGATTGATCCATGGATCAATCAGAGCTGGATTGATTGATCCATGGATCAATAACTATGATTCCTCAGAGTTGGATTGATTGATACATGGATCAATCAGAGTTGGATTGATTGATCCATGGATCAATAACTGTGTCTCCTCAGAGTTGAATTGATTGATCCATGGATCAATCAGAGTTGGATTGATTGATCCATGGATCAATAACTGTGTCTCCTCAGAGTTGGGTTTGATTGATCCATGGATCAATCAGAGTTGGATTGATTGATCCATGGATCAATCAGAGCTGGATTGATTGATCCATGGATCAATAACTCTGTCTCCTCAGAGTTGGTGCTGAGCTCAGACGAGCTGAAGAGTCTGCATGAGTTCGAGGAGCAGTGTGTGGAGGAATACTTCCGCGAGAAAGACGACGAGAAACAATCGTCCAACAACGAGAGAATCCGAGTCACATCAGAGAGGTTATTGATTATATACCTATCAGCTGTTATTGATTATATATCTGTCAGACTGTTATTGATTATATACCTATCAGCTGTTATTGATTATATATCTATCAGCTGTTATTGATCATATGTCTATCAGCTGTTATTGATTATATATCTATCACTGTTATTGATTATATATCTATCAGCTGTTATTGATCATTTATCTATCAGCTGTTATTGATCATTTATCTATCTCTGGGTGTTGTATGTTGCATGTGGCGTGTTCTCTGGGTGTTGTATGTTCTGTGTGGCGTGTTCTCTGGGTGTTGTATGTTCTGCGTGGCGTGTTCTCTGGGTGTTGTATGTTGCATGTGGCGTGTTCTCTGGGTGTTGTATGTTCTGTGTGGCGTGTTCTCTGGGTGTTGTATGTTCTGTGTGGCGTGTTCTCTGGGTGTATGTTCTGTGTGGCGTGTTTTCTGGGTGTTGCATGATGCGTGTGGTGTGTTCTCTGGGTGTTGTATGTTCTGCGTGGCGTGTTCTCTGGGTGTTGTATGTTCTGCGTGGCGTGTTCTCTGGGTGTTGTATGTTCTGTGTGGTGTGTTCTCTGGGTGTTGTATGTTCTGTGTGGCGTGTTCTCTGGGTGTTGTATGTTCTGTGTGGCGTGTTCTCTGGGTGTTGTATGTTGCATGTGGCGTGTTCTCTGGGTGTTGTATGTTCTGTGTGGCGTGTTCTCTGGGTGTTGTATGTTCTGTGTGGCGTGTTCTCTGGATGTTGTATGTTGCATGTGGCGTGTTCTCTGGGTGTTGTATGTTCTGTGTGGCGTGTTCTCTGGGTGTTGTATGTTGCATGTGGCGTGTTCTCTGGGTGTTGTATGTTCTGTGTGGCGTGTTCTCTGGGTGTTGTATGTTCTGTGTGGCGTGTTCTCTGGGTGTTGTATGTTCTGTGTGGCGTGTTCTCTGGGTGTTGTATGTTGCATGTGGCGTGTTCTCTGGGTGTTGTATGTTCTGTGTAGCGTGTTCTCTGGGTGTTGTATGTTGCATGTGGCGTGTTCTCTGGGTGTTGTATGTTCTGCGTGGCGTGTTCTCTGGGTGTTGTATGTTCTGTGTGGCGTGTTCTCTGGGTGTTGTATGTTCTGCGTGGCGTGTTCTCTGGGTGTTGTATGTTGCATGTGGCGTGTTCTCTGGGTGTATGTTCTGTGTGGCGTGTTTTCTGGGTGTTGCATGATGCGTGTGGCGTGTTCTCTGGGTGTTGTATGTTCTGTGTGGCGTGTTCTCTGGGTGTTGTATGTTCTGCCTGGCGTGTTCTCTGGGTGTTGTATGTTCTGTGTGGCGTGTTCTCTAGGTGTTGTATGTTCTGTGTGGCGTGTTCTCTGGGTGTTGTATGTTCTGCATGGCGTGTTCTCTGGGTGTTGTATGTTCTGCGTGGCGTGTTCTCTGGGTGTTGTATGATGCGTGTGGCGTGTTCTCTGGGTGTTGTATGTTCTGTGTGGCGTGTTGTCTGGGTGTTGTATGTTCTGTGTGGCGTGTTCTCTGGGTGTTGTATGATGCGTGTGGCGTGTTCTCTGGGTGTTGTATGTTCTGTGTGGCGTGTTCTCTGGGTGTTGTATGTTGCATGTGGCGTGTTCTCTAGGTGTTGTATGTTCTGCGTGGCGTGTTCTCTGGGTGTTGTATGTTCTGTGTGGCGTGTTCTCTGGGTGTTGTATGTTCTGTGTGGCGTGTTCTCTGGGTGTTGTATGTTGTACGTGGCGTGTTCTGTGGGTGTTGTATGTTGTACGTGGCGTGTTCTCTGGGTGTTGTATGTTGCATGTGGCGTGTTCTCTGGGTGTTGTATGTTCTGTGTGGCGTGTTCTCTGGGTGTTGTATGTTCTGTGTGGCGTGTTCTCTGGGTGTTGTATGTTGTACGTGGCGTGTTCTGTGGGTGTTGTATGTTGTACGTGGCGTGTTCTCTGGGTGTTGTATGTTCTGTGTGGCGTGTTCTCTGGGTGTTGTATGTTCTGTGTGGCGTGTTCTCTGGGTGTTGTATGTTCTGCGTGGCGTGTTCTCTGGGTGTTGTATGTTGCATGTGGCGTGTTCTCTGGGTGTATGTTCTGTGTGGCGTGTTTTCTGGGTGTTGCATGATGCGTGTGGCGTGTTCTCTGGGTGTTGTATGTTCGTTGTGGCGTGTTCTCTGGGTGTTGTATGTTCTGCCTGGCGTGTTCTCTGGGTGTTGTATGTTCTGTGTGGCGTGTTCTCTAGGTGTTGTATGTTCTGTGTGGCGTGTTCTCTGGGTGTTGTATGTTCTGCATGGCGTGTTCTCTGGGTGTTGTATGTTCTGCGTGGCGTGTTCTCTGGGTGTTGTATGATGCGTGTGGCGTGTTCTCTGGGTGTTGTATGTTCTGTGTGGCGTGTTGTCTGGGTGTTGTATGTTCTGTGTGGCGTGTTCTCTGGGTGTTGTATGATGCGTGTGGCGTGTTCTCTGGGTGTTGTATGTTCTGTGTGGCGTGTTCTCTGGGTGTTGTATGTTGCATGTGGCGTGTTCTCTAGGTGTTGTATGTTCTGCGTGGCGTGTTCTCTGGGTGTTGTATGTTCTGTGTGGCGTGTTCTCTGGGTGTTGTATGTTCTGTGTGGCGTGTTCTCTGGGTGTTGTATGTTGTACGTGGCGTGTTCTGTGGGTGTTGTATGTTGTACGTGGCGTGTTCTCTGGGTGTTGTATGTTCTGTGTGGCGTGTTCTCTGGGTGTTGTATGTTCTGCGTGGCGTGTTCTCTGGGTGTTGTATGTTCTGCGTGGCGTGTTCTCTTGGTGTTGTATGTTCTGCGTGGCGTGTTCTCTGGGTGTTGTATGTTCTGCGTGGCGTGTTCTCTTGGTGTTGTATGTTCTGTGTGGCGTGTTCTCTGGGTGTTGTATGTTGTACGTGGCGTGTTCTCTGGGTGTTGTATGTTGTACGTGGCGTGTTCTCTGGGTGTTGTATGTTGTACGTGGCGTGTTCTGTGGGTGTTGTATGTT
>NC_056533.1:40633814-40651314 GCF_910596095.1 Thunnus maccoyii | reverse complement strand
TTAATTTACAGATTATTATTATTTTAAATTCAGTATTTAGTTTATTAAACGTCCAGAATAAAGAAAAACATCCTTCTGACTTTTCATTCAGCGCCACCTGCAGGTCACAACTGGTTCAGATTATTCACCAAACTGGTCACTTCAGTTTCAAGATGGTTTCTGAGAACCTGCAAAGAACTCAAACTGGATTCATAGATGCAGGTCTGCATCATCACAGCCTGCAGGGGGCGCTGCTGCAGGTCTGCAACATCACAGCCTGCAGGGGGCGCTGCTGCAGGTCTGCAACATCACAGCCTGCAGGAGGCGCTGCTGCAGGTCTGCAGTGATCATCACAGCCTGCAGGAGGCGCTGCTGCAGGTCTGCAGTGATCATCACAGCCTGCAGGGGGCGCTGCTGCAGGTCTGCAGTGATCATCACAGCCTGCAGGGGGCGCTGCTGCAGGTCTGCATCATCACAGCCTGCAGGAGGCGCTGCTGCAGGTCTGCAGTGATCATCACAGCCTGCAGGAGGCGCTGCTGCAGGTCTGCAGTGATCATCACAGCCTGCAGGAGGCGCTGCTGCAGGTCTGCAATGATCATCACAGCCTGCAGGGGGCGCTGCTGCAGGTCTGCAGTGATCATCACAGCCTGCAGGGGGCGCTGCTGCAGGTCTGCAATGATCATCACAGCCTGCAGGGGGCGCTGCTGCAGGTCTGCAGTGATCATCACAGCCTGCAGGGGGCGCTGCTGCAGGTCTGCAGTGATCATCACAGCCTGCAGGGGGCGCTGCTGCAGGTCTGCAACATCACAGCCTGCAGGGGGCGCTGCTGCAGGTCTGCATCAGCTGCTCAGAGATCATTATTATTATTGTTTATGTTATTTGATGTTTAATAAGGAGATAAATGCTGCGATGCATCTGTGTGACGGACCAACGCAGCGTTTCATTCATGGATCACTTTTTAAAAAGTCTTTCAGGACTTTATAGTCTCCGTGGAAACATTCTCGTCCTTTCAGCTCCTAAATGTAACGAGTGAAACATTTTAACTGAAGCTTTTCTCAAACATGTGACATGTTTTATTTCTCTTTTTGCAGTAAATTTGCTGAACTCGGGGAAAATTGCAAGCTAAGGAAAATAATGTGATTTTTAAAAAACTACCACCAAAGAAGAGTCCTGTGTCATCACTTCCTGCACGCTGCGACAACGTAAGTTACCAAAACACCAAATAATAAGCATCCGTTGATTTGGACGTTTCATTCAGAAAAGTTAATTTAACTCTCGGAAATATTACAGATTTCTTGGATTTGTGTTAATTATTGCGATCGTTTCCTGGAGGGAAGTTTAGGACGCTGTGATCATGACTTATTTACAGACTCCACCTCCTGACCTGAAGGTTCAGCTCAGCAGGAAGTGACCTCTGACCTCTGAACACAGACACACACACACACACACACACACACACACACACACACACACACAGAAGGGTCAAAGTTCAAGGTTTGGTCCTAAGTGCTGTGTTGGCTGCCTGCAGGGGGGCGTGGCCTCGTCACTTCTCTGCCTTCACCTTGGCGTCGTACGTGCCGGCGTTCTTGTAGGCGCCCACGTATCCCGTGTTCTCCACGATCTCCTCGCGGCCTTCGCGACCTTTGCCCTTGCCACTCTCGGTGAAACGCTCCTTGTGGGAGCCCGTGTAGCGGGACGTGTCGGTGAGCCGGTCCACCGTCGCCGTCTTCGCCACTTTCTGATGGAAACGCAGACGACAGGAAGTCAGTCAGAAATATCTCATATATACAGTATAAAACATAAACACACACAGGAGCTGCCGCCATCGTCCAATCACTGCAGAGATGACGTCACCTTGAACTAACCCCGAGCAGCTGCGTCACCATCCAGGTTAGTCAGAAAAAAGCATCAGAAAGAAAAGCAGAACAAATAAATCCTACAACACATCACAGCAACATCCGTAAAACCTCACAACCCTCTAAAGAAGCAGCGACGATCAGTCAGAGTGACGTTAACGTGGAGCAACACGTCAACCAGAACACACATGACATGCATCTACATGTAGGAGATAACTATCACTTCCTGTGTCCGCTAGAGAACGCCCACTAATTACACGTCATGCTGCTGTGTATCATGTTCAGACCACATCATGTAAATCTGATGATGTTTGTCATGTACGGCTGACTTCCTGTTGTCAGCTGACTGTGACTGTGACTCAGTATTAACATGTAGATGTGTTCGGGACTCTCCAGCGGAGTTACAACAACTTCCTGTTTCATGGCGAAACATCCAAATTAACCGGCACGCCACATCAAGAGCGTTCCATGAAAACTCATCGATTTCACTCATCTTTCTTCATCTCAAAGGTATTTAGATGTAAAAGAACCTGCAGGTTCTGGTAATAAGATATGAATGTGTCTCATTCTTCACGTCTAGAGACTCTAGAGAGGAAAATGACGGGCTTTGATAGGAACAGTTTCCTCACCGTCACGCCCACGTTGCTCGGCTCTCGTCCCTCCACCAGACCGCAGATGGACTGCAGCGCCTCCTCTTTACTTTGACCTTTGAACCTCTTGGGAGCCAGTTCCTCCAGAGCTCTCCGAAACTCCTCGTAGGTGATGACGCGAGACGTCTTCTGTCTGTCAAACACAAACACACAAAAACACAAACACTGATGAGAGGTCAAAGGTCACAGGAAACATCTGCAATCAATCAAACGTACAGGTTTACAGACATAAGACAAAACAAACGGAATCAATACAACAAATAAAAACTAATGCAAATAAAAATGATGAACCTGAATCAGATCACCTCCCCGTGTTTTATTGGTCACTTCCTCCAGGAAGTTGCAATTCTGTGATTACAGTAATTAATGCAAATTGAAGAAATTTCTGCAATATTTATGATATTTTACTAAATTACAGCAACTTTTCCACATAAACGTCTGAATCAGCAGCTGTTTGTGGTTTGGACCAATCGTGGCGTTTGGTGTGGCGGCAACTGACAACAAACACGATGCCATAAACTGTTCCCAAACGTTCCCAAATGTTCCCAAATGTTCCCAAATGTTCCCAGATGTTCCAAAATGTTCCCAGATGTTCCCAAATGTTCCCAGATGTTCCCAAACGTTCCCAAATGTTCCCAAATGTTCCCAAATGTTCCCAGATGTTCCCAAATGTTCCCAGATGTTCCCAAATGTTCCCAAATGTTCCCAAATGTTCCCAGATGTTCCCAAATGTTCCTAAATGTTCCCAACTGTTCCCAAATATTCCCAAATGTTCCCAGATGTTCCCAAATGTTCCCAGATGTTCCCAAATGTTCCCAGATGTTCCCAGATGTTCCCAAATGTTCCCAACTGTTCCCAACTGTTCCCAAATATTCCCATATGTTCCCAAATGTTCCCAGATGTTCCCAAATGTTCCCAACTGTTCCCAAATGTTCCCAAATGTTCCCAGATGTTCCCAAATGTTCCCAACTGTTCCCAAATGTTCCCAAATGTTCCCAAATGTTCCCAAATGTTCCCAGATGTTCCCAAATGTTCCCAACTGTTCCCAAATGTTCCCAAATGTTCCCAGATGTTCCCAAATGTTCCCAACTGTTCCCAAATGTTCCCAAATGTTCCCAAATGTTCCCAAATGTTCCCAGATGTTCCCAGATGTTCCCAAATGTTCCCAGATGAGGTTTGATTCAGTGAGTCAGGAGACATAATCTGCCTCAAACATCCAACTAGATTTATTTTAATAACATTATTGATGATTTTATTTGCTGCTGATGTTGAGCTGAAAGTTCATTTAATAAAGGTTATAAATGGAACTCAAGTACAGTATTTTCTGTTTATAGAACGTTGAGTCCTCATGGTTCTCATGTTCAGCTGAACTCTAGTAGTGATCTGCAGGAAGTCGTTACGTACGACTCTTCACTGGCAGCAGTTTAAATAAATCACATTATACCTTCAGTCCTCTGCTGGTGGACGTCTCCCTACTTCCTGTTTCCTGTTTCCTGTCTGTAGTCTGTGTAAATGGTAAATGGACTGTACTTGTATAGCGCCCTTCTAGTCTTCCGACCACTCAAAGTGCTTTTTACACTATGAATCACATTCACTCGTTCACACACATTCACACATTGATGGTTCAGCCATCAGGAGCTATTTGGGGTTAAGTGTCTCGCCCAAGAACACATCAGCATGTGGACTGGAGGAGCCAGGATCGAACCACCGATCTTCTGATTAGTGGACGACCCGCTCTACCTCCTGAACCACAGGAGACAGTCTGTGTAGTCTGTGTGTAGTCTGTAGTCTGTCTGTAGTCTGTAGTCTGTGTGTAGTCTGTGTGTAGTCTGTGTGTAGTCTGTAGTCTGTGTGTAATCTGTGTGTAGTCTGTGTGTAGTCTGTGTGTAGTCTGTGTGTAGTCTGTAGTCTGTCTGTAGTCTGTAGTCTGTGTGTAGTCTGTGTGTAGTCTGTGTGTAGTCTGTGTGTAGTCTGTAGTCTGTGTGTAGTCTGTGTGTAGTCTGTGTGTAGTCTGTGTGTAGTCTGTAGTCTGTGTGTAGTCTGTGTGTAGTCTGTAGTCTGTGTGTAGTCTGTGTGTAGTCTGTGTGTAGTCTGCAGTCTGTGTAGTCTGTGTGTAATCTGTGTGTAGTCTGTGTGTAGTCTGTGTGTAGTCTGTGTGTAGTCTGTAGTCTGTGTGTAGTCTGTGTGTAGTCTGTAGTCTGTGTGTAATCTGTGTGTAGTCTGTGTGTAGTCTGTGTGTAGTCTGTAGTCTGTGTGTAGTCTGTGTGTAGTCTGTGTGTAGTCTGTAGTCTGTGTGTAGTCTGTGTGTAGTCTGTGTGTAGTCTGTAGTCTGTGTGTAGTCTGTGTGTAGTCTGTAGTCTGTGTAGTCTGTGTGTAGTCTGTGTGTAGTCTGTGTGTAGTCTGTAGTCTGTGTGAAGTCTGTAGTCTGTGTAGTCTGTGTGTAGTCTGTAGTATGTGTAGTCTGTGTGTAGTCTGTGTGTAGTCTGTAGTCTGTGTAGTCTGTGTGTAGTCTGTGTGTAGTCTGTGTGTAGTCTGTAGTCTGTGTGTAGTCTGTGTAGTCTGTAGTCTGTGTGTAGTCTGTGTAGTCTGTAGTCTGTGTGTAGTCTGTAGTCTGTGTGTAGTCTGTAGTCTGTGTAGTCTGTGTGTAGTCTGTGTGTAGTCTGTGTGTAGTCTGTAGTCTGTGTGTAATCTGTGTAGTCTGTAGTCTGTGTGTAGTCTGTGTGTAGTCTGTGTGTAGTCTGTAGTCTGTGTGTAGTCTGTGTGTAGTCTGTGTGTAGTCTGTGGTCTGTGTGTAGTCTGTGTGTAGTCTGTGTGTAGTCTGTAGTCTGTGTGTAGTGTCTGTAGTCTGTGTGTAGTCTGTAGTCTGTGTGTAGTCTGTAGTCTGTGTAGTCTGTGTGTAGTCTGTAGTCTGTGTGTAGTCTGTGTGTAGTCTGTGTGTAGTCTGTAGTCTGTGTGTAGTCTGTGTGTAGTCTGTGTGTAGTCTGTATTCTGTAGTCTGTGTGTAGTCTGTGTGTAGTCTGTATTCTGTAGTCTGTGTGTAGTCTGTGTGTAGTCTGTAGTGTGTCTGTGGTCTGTGTGTAGTCTGTAGTCTGTGTGTAGTCTGTGTGTAGTCTGTAGTGTGTCTGTGGTCTGTGTGTAGTCTGTAGTGTGTCTGTGGTCTGTGTGTAGTCTGTAGTGTGTCTGTGTGTAGTTTGTCTGTAGTGTGTCTGTAGTGTGTCTGTTGTGTGTCTGTAGTGTGTCTGTAGTGTGTCTGTTGTGTGTCTGTAGTGTGTCTGTAGTGTGTGTGTAGTTTGTCTGTAGTGTGTCTGTAGTGTGTCTGTAGTGTGTCTGTTGTGTGTCTGTAGTGTGTGTGTAGTGTGTCTGTAGTGTCTCTGTAGTCTGTGTGTAGTCTGTCTGTAGTGTGTCTGTAGTGTGTGTGTAGTGTGTCTGTAGTGTGTCTGTAGTGTGTGTGTAGTTTGTCTGTAGTGTGTCTGTAGTCAGTCTGTAGTGTGTCTGTAGTGTGTCTGTAGTGTGTGTGTAGTGTGTCTGTAGTGTGTGTGTAGTGTGTCTGTAGTGTGTCTGTAGTGTGTCTGTAGTGTGTGTGTAGTGTGTCTGTAGTGTGTCTGTAGTGTGTCTGTAGTGTGTGTGTAGTGTGTGTGTAGTCTGTCTGTAGTGTGTCTGTAGTGTCTCTGTAGTCTGTGTGTAGTCTGTCTGTAGTGTGTCTGTAGTGTGTCTGTAGTGTGTCTGTAGTGTGTCTGTAGTGTGTGTGTAGTTTGTCTGTAGTGTGTCTGTAGTCAGTCTGTAGTGTGTCTGTAGTGTGTCTGTAGTGTGTGTGTAGTGTGTCTGTAGTGTGTCTGTAGTGTGTCTGTAGTGTGTCTGTAGTCTGTGTGTAGTGTGTCTGTAGTGTGTCTGTAGTGTGTCTGTAGTGTGTCTGTAGTCAGTCTGTAGTGTGTCTGTAGTCTGTGTGTAGTCAGTCTGTAGTGTGTGTGTGGTCTGTCTGTAGACCTACTTGACTTTGGAGAAGACGATGTCGACGTCTGTGCTGCAGACGTTCTTGCCGTCTGTGATCTTGCAGTCCTTACAGAGTTTGTTCCAGTTCTTCCCGTTCAGCTCGTTGCCCGACGCCTTCGTGTCTCCGTGGACGGCGAACTTCTTAAACGCCGTCAGCAGCTGATCGATGTCCGAACTCTCCGCCATGATGGAAATATCTGCAACACGGACAGATGACAGATGACATCACCGACAAGACGAGTACGAACCAATCACAGCAGCAGAGATGCACAAACTTCCTGTTTGGTACGAGTGGATGTTAATAAACTTTATTTATACTGCAACTCTCAAAACAAAGTGACAAAGTGCTTCACATGATTAAACCGTTAAATCAGTCACAACTGAAACAGAATAAAAAAACAATTAAAGGCGGGAGCAGCAGCCGAGGTCACTATCGGTCACGATTATCGGACACTTTGTTAACGAATAAAATATTATCTCTGGTGTCCACTATGTGGCGCTAGAAACACCCACTGATTATACGTCATGTTGCTGAACGCATCATTTAACTTTCATGTAAATCACATGATGTTTGTCACAAACGGCCAACTTCCTGTTGCCAGTAGGAGGCGCTATGACTCGTCACTGACATGTTGACTCTCATCAAACATGAGGACTTTGGGGCAGATTGGACAATGTGAAGAAGAGTTACAACAACTTCCTGTTTCATGTTTTGGGCAAATTTGACCTTCACACCACGCCAAGGGCGTTCCACGAAAACTTAAAAACTTCAAAATTTAGCATCGCAAAGGTTTAAATCACCTGCCGACTCTGAAGTCAACTGGGTTATTTTTAATATTATTATTATTATTATTATTATTATTATTATTATTATTATTGTTATTGTTATTGTTTGTATTATGTTTTATTCAATTAACTGTTTTTCTTTTTGTTTTTCTCTTTTAATTATTTTGCTGTGCATTAGTGTCTAAATCCATATTTACCATCCTGCATGTTTATCAGTCAGGTGCTGTATGAATAAAGATTGATTGATCGATCGATCGATTGATTGATTGATTGCTTGCTGCAGTGTGAGGACATGTTGGCCGGTCTGTCTGAGGGTCTTCACACCGACATAAAGATGGTGTGTGCGTGAGAAACATGACCTCACACTGATGCAATCCCAAACTGCGGTTGCCGTGGTTACGGAGTTACGGCGGTTGAGCTTCTGTCCAAACACGACGAGCTGCTGGTTTTAACCTGCACACCTACATGTGATTTTCACACAGAGTCACGTCACAGTTTGAACCAATCACAGCCGCTGTGAGTCACGGTGGGCGGGACTTGAGTCAGAGACGTTACCGTGGATACTTTATGGATACGTCATTATGTGTGTGTGTGTGTGTGAAACAGTTATTAGCAACTGTTTGTCCTGAAACTGTCCAAATATGACATCATAACATATGACATCATAACATATGACATCATTACATATGAACACATGTTAATGCAACATGTGATTTTTTTGAGTTCTGCATAAATATTAAAGTGAGACATGAAGCAGCTTCTGTTTGTAAAGTAACTGATTATTAACTTTCTCTGCATCATGTGTTCATATTTACATACGTGATATTAATCTATTATTTCTGATGAACTTGTTTACGTTGTTTTTCTTTAAACGTCTCTGAAAATTCATTTGATAAAACAAGAAAACAAGACACATGAAACTGTGATGATGTTTCACTGTTTCTGACATTTTATACACTAAATTATTTATTGATAAATACACAAAAAATGATCAGATTAATGAATGATGAGAAGCTTAAACCCAACAGATACTGTATGTTGGTCCCATCACACACAGTGTTATTGATGTTATTTAAGGCTGGATGTCTCCGTGTTCTCTGTCTGTAACTCTTTAAGCTCACACGTCTGTTATTTCCTGATTATTTCATAAGAGGCTCTGAACTGTCATCTGCCTCTAATTATTGAGAAAATATGAATTTCTTTCAAAGAGCTGCTGCATTTAAACCAAAGTCAATTTTCATGTATTAATGGATTTTTTATTCTCCAGATGTTGAATCATCTGTAGTTTCATGTTTTCAGGAAATTACAGACAAGTTAAATAAGTGTTACTTAAATTCTTTGCATGTGTTGGTGCGATAAAGCCGAGATTTTTAGTCTTTGTTGTGCAATAATAACTGAAATCTGAACACAGACAGTCAGAAAACACAGTGAGAAAAATAAATAACGACTGAATCAAACCTACAGTTTGTTTTCTGTTTGTCCTGAGTGACAATAAACACACAGAGTCCTGCAGGTCTTACCTGTCTGTCCTCTGTCCTCTGTCTCCTCTTCACCTCTCTCTCTCTCTCGCAGCCTTCGAATGAGCTCCGAAGCGCCGAGGGTTTGTTATTGTCTGTTTATCCCATCGCCATGACGACATCCTGTCCAACATCAGGGGAGGGCAATAAAACAGAGGGAGGGAGACGAGGGAGGAGGGAGGAGGGAGGAGGTTCTCCTGCAGGGCGGGAGTCAAGTCTGAGCTGCAGGTCAGAGGTCAACTAACTAAAAACTACAAAGAGAGAACTACAAAATACAGATTTTACGTTTGTTTTCTTCCTGTTAATGAATCCAAACAAACTTCTGAACAGCAGCTGGTCCCCATGGCAATAAAGTTACACTCAACAGACCAAATGATCCGGTTTGACCCAGTCCAGGTCCGGATTCAGGGCCAGGTTCAGGTCCAGGTCCAGGTGCAGGTGCAGGTCCAGGTGCAGGTGCAGGTGCAGGTGCAGGTCCAGCTCCAGGTGCAGGTGCAGGTGCAGGTGCAGGTCCAGGTGCAGGTGCAGGTCCAGCTCCAGGTGCAGGTGCAGGTCCAGGTGCAGGTGCAGGTGCAAGTCCGGGTCCGGGTCCGGGTGCAGGTGCAGGTCCAGTTGCAGGTCCAGGTCCAGGTGCAGGTCCAGGTGCAGGTGCAGGTCCAGGTGCAGGTCCAGTTGCAGGTGCAGGTGCAGGTGCAGGTGCAGGTCCAGGTGCAGGTGCAGGTCCAGGTGCAGGTCCAGTTGCAGGTGCAGGTGCAGGTGCAGGTGCAGGTCCAGGTGCAGGTCCAGGTGCAGGTGCAGGTGCAGGTGCAGGTCCAGGTGCAGGTCCTGGTCCAGGTCCAGGTCCAGGTGCAGGTGCAGGTGCAGGTGCAGGTGCAGGTGCAGGTCCAGGTCCAGGTCCAGGTCCAGGTGCAGGTCCAGGTCCAGGTCCAGGTCCAGGTGCAGGTCAGTATAAACAGTTTTTGTGGGGGACAGCGAGAGTCGAGTCAGAGTTCAGTTGAGTTCAGGTTTTCATCAGCCGCAGCCTGACTACTGTTAGTGTGTGTTAGTGTGTGTGTGTGTGTGTGTGTTAGTGTGTGTTAGTGTGTGTTAGTGTGTGTGTGTGTGTGTGTGTGTGTGTGTTAGTGTGTGTGTGCACTTTTTAACATGAAATATCTTTAAATAAATAAGATTTTGATGTAAACTTAAAAACTCAACACTTAATATGATCTTAAATGAAGTAGATTGATGCAACTATAAACCTGATGACTGAACAGTATTCTCACATTTTTTAAAAGGTAAATCAAATGTTTTATCTGTTTAAATCATTTTATTACATTAAATATAGATTACATATATGATTATAAGATTTTATGTGAAATTATGTAATAAACTCAATGTATAAGTACATTTCTGTAATTTTACGCCTGATTATTTGTAAAGGGTTAAATCAGTTCTATAGGAAACTGAATTGTTTTTATAGGTTGAAAGTAAGATTTCATGTAAAAGTTAAGCTATGTAAACTGTATTTTAATTAATTTGAGATGGTTACTTATTTTTCAATATTTTATTGGTGCCCACCTGTGAGAATAGCCAACAGCCAAGTGTCCCAGAATGCATTTCACCAACCAGCAATGGCGGAGGTTTTGAGGCTGTTCTGAGGGGTCTCTGTGCCACGTAGAGGTTTACAAGTAATCAATACGATCGTAGTGGTGTTCAGTCAGGACGGGAGTGACGTGTTCCCTACATCGAGTGTTTGTAAGAAGTCTCGCTGCTGCGTTCTGCAGCAACTGTAGATGGCGAGTAAATAATGAGCTGCAGCGGTCGAGGCGGGAGGAAACGATGGTGTGGATAAGTTGTTCAACTATGTTTTTAGGGATCATTAGTTGTTTCTGATTTGTCGATCGCAGGATTCAACAAGACTCTGAGGGTGTAACGACAAGCACAAGCAGCGCTACGACTGTTCGGTATTTTCTGACCTTTAAACTCACTCTGTGCATCTGTGTGGTGTTTTGGTGACCAGTGCAGAGCGCACGGTGCACAGATGGGAGGTTCATTCAAATGAAGCAGCGCAAAGACAACTGTGTTTTGGTTGAAATCCGCTGCTACTTTGGTGATTTTATCAACAGCATCAAACTAAATACTTGCTGCAACAGCAGATTAATGATTAAAATATAAATAATTTATTTCAATTAAACACTCTTCAACCAAAATCACCAAACAAAATAATGTTTAATGTGGTTAAAGCAGGAAAGTCAGTAAATCAGTCTGCATTGATCTGTACAGTATCTGCTGTCCACAGCTGTTTATACTGTATGAAAAGCTTCTGCTTCAGTTTGTTAAATCTGGCTGCAGATTAGTGGTGATGTGTGTTTATGTCGTGACAGGTTTAACTGTGATTGGCTCAACTGTTTCAGAGCTATGACACCAGTGATGTGACTGGCTGAGAGAACATTTAATAATCACCACACCCACTGATCTATATTCACTTTCACTTGGCCCTTTTCCACGTTGTGCTGCTGCACATGAACCAAAATAGCAGTTGCGCATGGAGACACCCACACAGTCCATGTGCCTGAGACCTACCACTGGGCACTTGTCATTGCATTTTCACCGTTCAAATAGGGCTTTTAATGTGCTGATTAAAGTCACTGATCAAAACAACTCCCAGGTTTCTAGCTGAGTGTGTCGTGTTAGTTGTTAGTGGTCCAAGGTGGGGGGTGACATTTTTATAAATATGATCAGGACCAGGACGCCCCACGCTGCGACCCAGTGTGGGTACTGGGCCAGAAATAAAAGTTTTTTTTCCCACAACTGTTGAGGAGATTAAAAAGATGGATAAAATCGGCTTTTGTCAGCTTGGACTGCTGACGGGTGGTGTCACTGGTGCCAACATGGACTGTTACTTTCCTAATTGTAGGGAATGAATCCAGGAGTCCGGGAGTTTCTCCAGGATGTCAGGGGTAGTAGTTCCATTCAAAGAGGTGAGGTGTGGAGCACCTGGTCATCTGAGGAGGAGAAAGGATCCATTATACCCAACGCCATAGAGCTTTTCCCCTCAGGTAACTCCATCAGGACCCATGGTGGCAGTGGCCGCGCTAGGTGGGTCAGCCATAAAAGCAACCAGGGCAGACATTGCAGCAGGAGTTCTCACAACTGGAGCAGGGTCCAGTTCCACATGTGAAGAAGCAGCATCAGCCATGAAGACATCAGCAGGGTGAACTATGACATCAGCCAGTAGCATAGAATGGTGATTGGACAGAGTCGCCCCGTTGTGCCACATCGAAATACCGCCTCAAACCCAGTAGCCTGAGAGCTGAGAATGCAACAGGAGGAGGGCAACATGATGATGGGACCCAGAGGATGTTATCCAAGACAACTGAGTTCATGAATGAGATCGTTTAGACTGCACACTTACACTGCAGTCTGTAATAACACTGCAGTCTGTAATAACACTGCAGTCTGTAATAACACTGCAGTCTGTAATAACACTGCAGTCTGTAATAACACTGCAGCCTGTAATAACACTGCAGTCTGTAATAAACACTGCGGCCTGTAATAAACACTGCAGTCTGTAATAAACACTGCAGCCTGTAATAACACTGCAGTCTGTAATAAACACTGCAGTCTGTAATAAACACTGCAGCCTGTAATAAACACTGCAGTCTGTAATAACACTGCAGTCTGTAATAACACTGCAGCCTGTAATAACACTGCAGCCTGTAATAACACTGCAGCCTGTAATAACACTGCAGCCTGTAATAACACTGCAGTCTGTAATAAACACTGCAGTCTGTAATAAACACTGCAGTCTGTAATAACACTGCAGCCTGTAATAAACACTGCAGCCTGTAATAAACACTGCAGTCTGTAATAACACTGCAGCCTGTAATAAACACTGCAGCCTGTAATAACACTGCAGCCTGTAATAACACTGCAGCCTGTAATAACACTGCAGTCTGTAATAACACTGCAGCCTGTAATAAACACTGCAGCCTGTAATAAACACTGCAACCTATAATAACACTGCAGCCTGTAATAAACACTGCAGTCTGTAATAACACTGCAGCCTGTAATAAACACTGCAGCCTGTAATAACACTGCAGTCTGTAATAAACACTGCAGTCTGTAATAACACTGCAGTCTGTAATAACACTGCAGCCTGTAATAAACACTGCAGTCTGTAATAACACTGCAGTCTGTAATAAACACTGCAGCCTGTAATAACACTGCAGCCTGTAATAAACACTGCAGTCTGTAATAAACACTGCAGTCTGTAATAACACTGCAGCCTGTAATAACACTGCAGTCTGTAATAACACTGCAGTCTGTAATAACACTGCAGTCTGTAATAAACACTGCAGTCTGTAATAAACACTGCAGTCTGTAATAACACTGCAGCCTGTAATAAACACTGCAGTCTGTAATAACACTGCAGCCTGTAATAAACACTGCAGTCTGTAATAACACTGCAGTCTGTAATAAACACTGCAGCCTGTAATAACACTGCAGCCTGTAATAAACACTGCAGCCTGTAATAACACTGCAGCCTGTAATAAACACTGCAGCCTGTAATAACACTGCAGCCTGTAATAACACTGCAGCCTGTAATAACACTGCAGTCTGTAATAAACACTGCAGTCTGTAATAAACACTGCAGTCTGTAATAACACTGCAGTCTGTAATAAACACTGCAGCCTGTAATAAACACTGCAGCCTGTAATAACACTGCAGCCTGTAATAACACTGCAGCCTGTAATAACACTGCAGTCTGTAATAACACTGCAGTCTGTAATAAACACTGCAGTCTGTAATAACACTGCAGTCTGTAATAACACTGCAGTCTGTAATAAACACTGCAGTCTGTAATAACACTGCAGTCTGTAATAAACACTGCAGCCTGTAATAAACACTGCAGCCTGTAATAAACACTGCAGTCTGTAATAAACACTGCAGCCTGTAATAAACACTGCAGTCTGTAATAAACACTGCAGTCTGTAATAACACTGCAGTCTGTAATAACACTGCAACCTGTAATAAACACTGCAGCCTGTAATAAACACTGCAGCCTGTAATAAACACTGCAGCCTGTAATAAACACTGCAGTCTGTAATAACACTGCAGCCTGTAATAAACACTGCAGCCTGTAATAACACTGCAGCCTGTAATAACACTGCAGTCTGTAATAACACTGCAGTCTGTAATAACACTGCAGTCTGTAATAATACTGCAGTCTGTAATAACACTGCAACCTGTAATAACACTGCAGCCTGTAATAACACTGCAGCCTGTAATAAACACTGCAGCCTGTAATAAACACTGCAGTCTGTAATAAACACTGCAGCCTGTAATAACACTGCAGTCTGTAATAAACACTGCAGTCTGTAATAACACTGCAGTCTGTAATAACACTGCAGCCTGTAATAACACTGCAGTCTGTAATAACACTGCAGTCTGTAATAACACTGCAGTCTGTAATAACACTGCAGTCTGTAATAACACTGCAGTCTGTAATAACACTGCAGCCTGTAATAACACTGCAACCTGTAATAAACACTGCAGCCTGTAATAACACTGCAGTCTGTAATAAACACTGCAGTCTGTAATAACACTGCAGCCTGTAATAACACTGCAGCCTGTAATAACACTGCAACCTGTAATAACACTGCAGCCTGTAATAACACTGCAGTCTGTAATAATACTGCAGTCTGTAATAACACTGCAACCTGTAATAACACTGCAGCCTGTAATAACACTGCAGCCTGTAATAAACACTGCAGCCTGTAATAAACACTGCAGTCTGTAATAACACTGCAGCCTGTAATAACACTGCAGTCTGTAATAAACACTGCAGTCTGTAATAAACACTGCAGCCTGTAATAAACACTGCAGTCTGTAATAAACACTGCAACCTGTAATAAACACTGCAGTCTGTAATAAACACTGCAGCCTGTAATAACACTGCAGTCTGTAATAAACACTGCAGCCTGTAATAACACTGCAGCCTGTAATAACACTGCAACCTGTAATAACACTGCAACCTGTAATAACACTGCAGCCTGTAATAACACTGCAACCTGTAATAACACTGCAGTCTGTAATAACACTGCAGCCTGTAATAACACTGCAGTCTGTAATAAACACTGCAGCCTGTAATAAACACTGCAGTCTGTAATAAACACTGCAACCTGTAATAACACTGCAGTCTGTAATAACACTGCAGCCTGTAATAACACTGCAGTCTGTAATAACACTGCAGTCTGTAATAACACTGCAGCCTGTAATAAACACTGCAGCCTGTAATAACACTGCAGCCTGTAATAAACACTGCAGCCTGTAATAAACACTGCAGTCTGTAATAAACACTGCAACCTGTAATAACACTGCAGTCTGTAATAACACTGCAGCCTGTAATAACACTGCAGCCTGTAATAAACACTGCAGTCTGTAATAAACACTGCAGCCTGTAATAAACACTGCAGTCTGTAATAACACTGCAGTCTGTAATAAACACTGCAGTCTGTAATAACACTGCAGCCTGTAATAACACTGCAGCCTGTAATAACACTGCAGTCTGTAATAACACTGCAGTCTGTAATAACACTGCAGTCTGTAATAAACACTGCAGTCTGTAATAACACTGCAGCCTGTAATAACACTGCAGTCTGTAATAACACTGCAGCCTGTAATAAACACTGCAGCCTGTAATAACACTGCAGTCTGTAATAACACTGCAGCTTGTAATAAACACTGCAGCCTGTAATAACACTGCAGCCTGTAATAACACTGCAGCCTGTAATAACACTGCAGCCTGTAATAACACTGCAGCTTGTAATAAACACTGCAGCCTGTAATAACACTGCAGCTTGTAATAAACACTGCAGCCTGTAATAACACTGCAGCGTGTAATAAACACTGCAGCCTGTAATAACACTGCAGCTTGTAATAAACACTGCGGCCTGTAATAACACTGCAGTCTGTAATAACACTGCAGTCTGTAATAAACACTGCAGTCTGTAATAACACTGCAGCTTGTAATAACACTGCAGCCTGTAATAAACACTGCGACCTGTAATAACACTGCAGCTTGTAATAACACTGCAGCCTGTAATAAACACTGCAGCCTGTAATAACACTGCAGCTTGTAATAAACACTGCAGCCTGTAATAACACTGCAGCTTGTAATAAACACTGCAGCCTGTAATAACACTGCAGCTTGTAATAAACACTGCGGCCTGTAATAACACTGCAGTCTGTAATAACACTGCAGTCTGTAATAAACACTGCAGCCTGTAATAACACTGCAGCCTGTAATAAACACTGCAGCCTGTAATAACACTGCAGTCTGTAATAAACACTGCAGCCTGTAATAACACTGCAGCCTGTAATAACACTGCAGCCTGTAATAAACACTGCAGTCTGTAATAACACTGCAGCCTGTAATAACACTGCAGCCTGTAATAAACACTGCAGCCTGTAATAAACACTGCAGTCTGTAATAAACACTGCAGCCTGTAATAACACTGCAGTCTGTAATAAACACTGCAGTCTGTAATAACACTGCAGCCTGTAATAAACACTGCAGCCTGTAATAAACACTGCAGTCTGTAATAAACACTGCAGCCTGTAATAAACACTGCAGCCTGTAATAACACTGCAGTCTGTAATAACACTGCAGTCTGTAATAACACTGCAGCCTGTAATAAACACTGCAGTCTGTAATAACACTGCAGTCTGTAATAACACTGCAGTCTGTAATAACACTGCAGCCTGTAATAACACTGCAGCCTGTAATAACACTGCAGTCTGTAATAAACACTGCAGTCTGTAATAAACACTGCAGTCTGTAATAACACTGCAGTCTGTAATAAACACTGCAGTCTGTAATAAACACTGCAGTCTGTAATAAACACTGCAGTCTGTAATAACACTGCAGTCTGTAATAACACTGCAGCCTGTAATAAACACTGCAGCCTGTAATAACACTGCAGTCTGTAATAACACTGCAGCCTGTAATAACACTGCAGCCTGTAATAACACTGCAGTCTGTAATAAACACTGCAGCCTGTAATAAACACTGCAGTCTGTAATAAACACTGCAGTCTGTAATAACACTGCAGCCTGTAATAAACACTGCAGTCTGTAATAAACACTGCAGTCTGTAATAACACTGCAGCCTGTAATAAACACTGCAGCCTGTAATAACACTGCAGCCTGTAATAAACACTGCAGTCTGTAATAAACACTGCAGCCTGTAATAAACACTGCAGTCTGTAATAAACACTGCAGTCTGTAATAAACACTGCGGCCTGTAATAACACTGCAGCCTGTAATAAACACTGCAGTCTGTAATAAACACTGCAGTCTGTAATAAACACTGCAGTCTGTAATAAACACTGCAGCCTGTAATAACACTGCAGCCTGTAATAACACTGCAGTCTGCAATAAACACTGCAGTCTGTAATAACACTGCAGCCTGTAATAAACACTGCAGCCTGTAATAAACACTGCAGCCTGTAATAACACTGCGGCCTGTAATAAACACTGCGGCCTGTAATAACACTGCAGTCTGTAATAACACTGCAGTCTGTAATAAACACTGCAGCCTGTAATAAACACTGCAGCCTGTAATAACACTGCAGCCTGTAATAACACTGCAGTCTGTAATAAACACTGCAGTCTGTAATAAACACTGCAGTCTGTAATAAACACTGCAGTCTGTAATAACACTGCAGCCTGTAATAAC
>NC_056533.1:40626314-40628814 GCF_910596095.1 Thunnus maccoyii | reverse complement strand
GGACGAGGAGGCGTCTCCGGCAGAGGAGGAGGAGCCCAGTTTGGCCAACGCCACCGGGATCTCCTCCAGAGACTCGGCGGAGTCCGAGTGGTATTCAGCGGGGGGGGGCGGCGGCCTGGACGGGGGCCAGGGGGGGCAGGGAGGCCCTCAGAGGGAACGCTGGGAAGGGAAGGCGTTGACCCAAAGACACGGCGGACACACTGGTGGGCTCTGCTGGAGGAGACGGACGTTATTATAAAGCAGCTAAAAACGTTGACTGACGATGATTTTACAGCATCTTTAATAATGTGATTTATTTAAACTGCTGCCAGTGAAGAGTCGTACGGAACGACTTCCTGCACATCACTACTAGAGTTCAGCTGAACATGAGAACCATGAGGACTCAATGTTCCATTTATAACCTTTATTAAATAAACTTTCAGCTCAACATCAGCAGCAAATAAAATCATCAATAATGTTATTAAAATAAATCTAGTTGGATGTTTGAGGCAGATTATGTCTCCTGACTCACTGAATCAAACCTCATCTGGGAACATTTGGGAACAGTTGGGAACATTTTATGGCATCGTGTTTGTTGTCAGTTGTCGTCACACCAAACGCCACGATTGGTCCAAACCACAAACAGCTGCTGGTTCAGATTCAGATTACTGTGATCAGTTTGTTGATGGATTTATTTTAAAAATAATGTAATAAATTTAAGAAGGTAACTGTTCTTCAAACCTTCTGATTAAAGTTAAAACTCATTTCAAATATAAATCTTTAGGTTTTAACAGCTCGAACACGAGATGCTGAAAATACTGAGAGTCTGAATCTGCTGCTGCTTGTTTCCATGTTACAGTCAAACACTGCTTTTACTAGATTACTCTACTATACTACTACACTACTACACTATACTATACTATTACTCTATTATACTACTATACTACTACACTATACTACACTATATAACTATACAACTACACTACTACACTATACTATACTACTATACTATTACAATATACTATACTACTACACTATACTACACTATTACTCTATTATACTACTATACTACTACACTATACCACTATACAACTATACTACTACACTATACTACACTATACTATACTACTACACTATTACTCTATTATACTATTACAATATACTACACTATTACTCTATTATACTACTATACTATTACAATATACCACTATATAACTATACAACTACACTACTACACTATACTACACTATTACTCTATTATACTACTATACTATTACAATATACTATACTACTATACTACTGCACTATACTACACTATTACTCTATTATACTATTACAATATACCACCATATAACTATACAACTATACTATTATACTATACTATACTACTATATTACTGTACTACACTACTATTCTATATTACTATACTACAGTAGTACTTTACTATAGTACTATATTACTGTAGTACTATATTACTGTACTCCACTACTATACTATACTACTATACTACAGTAGTACTTTACTATAGTACTATATTACTGTAGTACTATATTATTACTGTAACTGAGGAGAACTATGTTAATAAATCACTTCGAACTTTGACTTGTTTTCACTGAAATATTCATCCGACTTTTGACCCCGTTAATATTATTATTATTATTATCATTATTATTATTATTATTATTATTATTATCATTATTATTATTATTATTATTATTATTATTATTATTATTATTATTAGTAGTAGTAGTAGTAGTACTAGTAGTAGGTAGTAGTAGTAGTACTAGTAGTACTAGTAGTATTAGTAGTAGTAGTAGTGTTAGTAGTAGTAGTACTAGTAGTAGTAGTAGTAGTAGTAGTGTTAGTAGTAGTAGTACTAGTAGTAGTAGTAGTAGTAGTAGTAGTAGTAGTAGTAGTAGTAGTAGTAGTGAGAGAAACATTTCGTGTAATTTCTTTATGTTTTAAACATTATTTCATATCATCATAATATTCTGAATCATTTTGTTTCTGTTGTTAAAACGTTCAGTCTTTATGTAAAAACTAGCAACAACATTTTAAAACAATAAGAATAAACTAATTTAAATCAAATAAAAGCACTTTACAGAAAATAAAGATATAAGTAAAATAATAAGAGAGCAGACGTAGATATGCTGATGAGAATCAAACTATGTTACAGTTTCTCATTTATCTTCAGTAGAATATTTAAGAAACTTCGTCTGATGATTTTTTCAGCTGTTTTTGTTATTTTATGAATATTTGTGGCCATTTTAAATCATGTTTTGTGGATATTTGTCAGACATGTGACGTACCTGGGGGCGGGGCTACACTGGGACAGCGCTCTCTGGTCACCTCTGCTGGAACTTTACGAACCTTCTTCTTCTTCTTCTGTGAAAACATTAAAGGTTTAATGTAAGTCTCCGTCTGTTCACACGTTCAGTCACAAACATTAATCAGACGTATGAAAGGAAGCAGCAGCTGTTGGATGTTTCCTGCTGGAGACGTGAACAACATGGAGTCTGTT